>NC_056741.1:1667176046-1667278546 GCF_019279795.1 Protopterus annectens | reverse complement strand
TTTAAAGTACCAGAGAAGAGAGTTTATAGAGTTGTTTTTGGTGAGACATGGTATTAAAAGGATATAGCAAATTAACAAAAGGTGCTGCTATTAAGTTCCTTAAATTCCTGTTATCATTCATGGCAGTAGCAAAGTAGAGGTATACTAGTGCCATGGTATGACCAGAAACTGTGTTGTGTGGCACTTAGTAAGTTATTTGTGGTAACAGACTAAACTAGGTGGGACTGGGCAAGTTCTTCTAAAACTTTAGATACGGTGGAGAGAACAGCTATTGGCCTGCTATGAGGGATATCAGTAGAGGGCAAGCAATGATTTAACTTTTTCTCTAGTTGTTGAAGTTGATTCATGAAGCCACCATCTATATCCCAGTATCACTACATTCAGACAGAGGCTCTCTTTCTAATCCAGAAAGTAGTGGATTAGTATGGATAACAAGCATATCTTTCACCAAACAATGACCTCTTGATTTAGAGGCAATAGTATGTAATTCTTGCTGCATACTAGGTATCAAATGACAAAATGCTGTAATACTGGAGTATGGTCCAGGCCAAGAAAAAGAAAAACAAACTTAAAGTCCAAGTCTGTGTGGCTCAAAAAATGAAATTAAATCAAACATGCAAGCAGACATATTTAGCTCACTGTCAGTATAGTAAAATCATTTTAATAAGACAAACAACAATGAATCAACTTCAGCAACTGGAGAAAAAAGTTAAATCATGTACATGGCTTGTTTTGTTTTACTATAGTACATATGTAGTGCCATTGTACTTGGCTTGTTTTACTACAGTGCCTATGTTGTGCCATTACATGTGGCTTGTTGTACTACAGTACATGCATAACTCCATTGCAAGTGGCTTGTTTTACAACAGTATGTACATAGTACCATTGCATGTAGCTTGTTTTACTGCAGTACTTATGTAGTGCCATTGACGTATATTGATTTACTACATTCCATGCATGTTGCCATTGCACATGGCTAGGTTACTACAGTACATATGCAGTACCATTCCACATGGCTTGTTTTACTACAGCACATATATAATGCCAATGTATGTGGCTTGGTTCACTACAGTACATATGTAGTACCATTGCACATGGCTGGTTTTACTACAGTACATATTTAGTGTCATTGTACATTGCTTGATTTATTAGGGTACATACATAGTATCACTACAGATCATATGCAGTGGTAGGGCATGTGACTTGTTTTACTGGAGTACATATGTAGTGGCATTGCATACAGCATATTTTAGTACATTACATATGTAGTACCATTGCATGTGCATTCTTCTACTACAGTACATACCTAGTGTCATTGCACATAGCTTGCTTTACTACAGTACACACATAGTGTCATTGTACATGGTTTTACTGCAGTGCATACATAGTACTATTGCACATACCTTGGTTTACTGCAGTACATAAATAGTGTTATCGCCCATGTCTTGTTTTAATATAGTAGATAAGTAGTACCACTGGACATGGCTTATTTTACTGCAGTACAAACATAGTACCATTGCATATGGCTTATTTTTCTACAATACACAGTAGTACCATTGCACATGGCTTGGTTTATTACATTCCATACATATTGCCATTGGACATGGCTTGTTTTACTATAGTACATGTGCAGTGCCAATGTACATGGATTATTTTACTACAGTTTATATGCAGTGGCATTGCATGTGGCTTGTTTTACTATTGTACATATGTAGCACCATTGCATGTGGCTTGTTTTACTATAGCACATGTGTACTGACAGTTTACATGGCTTGTTTCAGTACAATACATACATAGCACCATTGCATGTGGCTTGTGTTACTACAGTGCATTTGTAGTATGATTGTACATGGTTTGTTTTACTATAGAACATATGTAATGCCATTGCACATGGTTTGTTTTACTACAGTACATGCGTGGTATCATTGTATATGGCTTATTTTCTACAGTACATATATAGTACCATTGTACATAGCTTGCTTTACTACACTGCATATGTAGTACTTTTGAACATGGCTTGTTTTACTACAGTACATAGGTAGTACCAAGGTACATAGCTTGTTTTATTACAGTACATATGTAGTGCCATTGTACATGGCTTCTTTTACTACAGTACATATGTAGTGACAGTGCATGTTGCTTGTTTTACTACAGTACATAAGTAGCACCACTACATGTGGCTTGTTTTACTACAGTACATATGTTGCGCCATTATGCCTGGTTCATTTCAGCACCATTCATACATAGTACTATTGCATAAGGCTTGTTTTGCTACAGTGCATTTCTAGTACCATATTACATGGTTTTACTACAGTACAGAGATAGTGGCATTGCCTATAGCTTGTTTTACTACAGTACATATGGAGTACCATGGTATATGGGTTGCTTTACTACAGTACATACTGTACATAGTACCATTACACATGCCTTGTTTTATTACAATACATATGGAGTGCCATTGCACATGGCTTGTTTTACTACAGTACATACATAGTACTATTGCACATAACTTGTTTTACTATGGTACATATGTAGGGCCATTGCACATGTCTTGTTTTTCTGCAATACATACATTGTGCCATTGCACATAGCTTGTTTTAGTAGAGTAACTATGTAGTGCGCATGCACATGGCTTGTTTTACTACAGTATATATGCAGTACAATTGCTGATGGCTTGTTTTTCTGGAGTAGCTATATAGTGCCATTGCATATAGCTTGTTTTACTACACTGCATATGTAGTACCATTGCACATGGATTGTTTTACTACAGTACACATGTAGTACCATTGCATGTGGCTTGTTTTTCTGGAGTACCTCCATTGTGCCATTGCACATGGCTTGTTTTACTACAGTACATACATAGTACTATTGCACATACCTTGTTTTGCTATGGTATATATGTAGTGCCATTGCACATGACCTTTTTTACTGCAGTACATACATCCTGTCACTGCACATAGCTTGTTTTAGAGGAGTAACTATGTAGTGCCTTTGCACATGGCTTGTTTTACTACAGTACATATGCAGTGTGATTGCATGTGGCTTGTTTTTCTGGAGTAACTAAATAGTACCATTGGAGATAGCTTGTTTTACTATAGTACATACGTGGTACCATTGCACATAGCTTGTTTTACTACAGTGCATACATAGTGCCATTGCACATGGCCTGTTTTACTGCAGTTAGTACATAATATTCTTGCACATAGCATGTTTTACTAGAGTGCTTATGTAGTACTATTGTACATGGCTTATTTTATTACAGTACATATGTAGTGGCCTTGCATGTGGCTTGCTTTTCTACAGTACATATATAGTACTATCGCACTTGGCTTGTTCTACTACAGTACATAATACTATTGTAAATGTCTTCTTTTACTACAGTACACATATGTAATGGCATTGTACATGGCTTGTTTTATTAGGGTATATATGTAGTACCACTGCACATGACTTGTTTTACATATGTAGTAGTGCACGTGACTTGATTAACTGGAGTACATATGTAGTGGCATTCAACATGGTGTGTTTTACAACATTCCATATGTAGTGCCATTGCATATGGCTGATTTTACTAAAGTACATACATAGTGCAATTACACAAAGCTTGTTTTATTTCAGTACATACAAAGTGCCATTTACAAGGCATGTTCAACTGCAGCACAAAATAGTACTATTGCACATAGTTTGTTTTACTGCAGTACATACTTATTGCTATTGCACATCTTGTTTTACTACAGTTCATATGTAGTACTACTGCACATGGCTTGTTTTACTGCAGTACATACGTATTGCTGTTGCACATGTCTTTGTTTTACTACAGTACATATGTAGTACCATTGCACATGGCTTGTTTTACTGCAGTATATATATAGTACCATTGGACGGGGCTTGTTTTACTACAATACACATGTAGTACCATTGCACATGGATTGGTTTACTACAGTCCATACATACTGCCATTGCACATGGCTTGATTTACAACAATACATACATATTGCCATTCTACATGGTTTGCTTTACTGCAGTACACATGTAATACTATTGCACATGGCTTGTTTTACTACTTTACATACATAGTACCATTGTACATGGCTTTCTTGGTACAGTGCATATGTAGTACTGTTGCACCTATTTTTTTTACATCAGTACATATGTAGTACCATTGTCCATGAGTTGGTTTACTACAGTACATACATAGTATAATTGCACATGGCTTGCTTTACTAGAGTACATATGTAGCAACATTGCATGTGGCTTGGTTTACTACAGTACATATGTAGCACCTTTGCATGTGGCTTGTTTTACTACAATACATATGTAGCACCTTTGGATGTGGCTTGTTTTACTACAGTACATATGGAGTGCTATTGTACATGGGTTGTTTCAGTACAGTACATACATAGTACCATTGCATGTGGTTGTTTTACCATAGTACATTTGTATATCCATTGTACATGGTTTGTTTTACTACAGCACATATGTAGTGGCATTCCCCATGGCTTGTTTTACTACAGTACATACGTAGTACCATTGTATATGGTTTGTTTTACTAGAGTGCATACATAGTGCCATTGCACATGGCTTGTTTTACCACAGTTAATACATAATACTACTGCACATAGCTTGTTTTACTACAGTACATATGTAGTGCTATTGCACATGGCTTGTTTTTCTGCAGTACATACATAATACTATTGCACATGGCTTGTTTTACAACAGTACACATGCAGTACTATTGTACATGGCTTGTTTTACTACAGCATATATGTAGTGGCATGCTTAGTACCACTGCCCGTTGCTTGTTTTACATTTCAATGGTAGTGGCATTTCATCTGGCTTGTATTACTTCAGAACATATGTAGTGGCACTGCACATGGCTTGTTTTACTACAGAACACTTGTAGTGCCATTGCATGTGGGTTGTTTTACCACAGTACCTACATAGAGGCATTGCACAAAGCTTGTTTTACTACAGTACATAAATAGTGCCATTGTATGTGGCTTGTTTTACTACAATACATACAAAGTGCCATTGTGCATGGCTTGTTTTACTACAGTATATATGTAGTGACATTGGACGTGGCTTATTTTTCTGCACTACATTATTAGTGCAAATGCACATGGCTTGTTTTACTATAGTACATATGTATTACTGTTGTGCATGGCTTGTTTTACTACATTACATATATAGTGGCATTGTACATGGCTTGTTTTATTAGGGTGCATACATAGTATGACTGTGTGTGGCTTGTTTTACAGTACAAATGTAGTGGCATTTCACCTGGCTTGATTTACTGCAGAACATACAAAGTGACATTGCACATGGCTTGTTTTACTACCGAGCACTCGTAGTGCCATTGTTTGTGGGTTGTTTTACTACAGCACATACATAGTGCCATTGTACATAGCTTGTTTACTACAGTACATCTATATAGCCACCCTACATGGCTTGTTTTACTGCAGTAAATATGTGGTACTGTTGCATGTGGCTTGTTTTACTACAATACATATGTAGTACCATTGCAGATGGCTTTTTGTATTGCAGTACAGAAGTAGTACCGTTGTACATGGCTTGTTTGACTATAGTACTCATCATGCAATTGCAAGTGGCTTGTCTTACTACAGTATATACATAGTACTGTTGCACATAGCTTGTTTTACTACAGTACATACATAGTGCAGTTGCACATGACTTGTTTTACTAGAGTACATATGTAGTACCATTGCACTTGTCTTTTTTACTATAGTACATATGTAGAACCATTGCTCATGGCTTGTTTTACTGCAGTACATACACAGTACCATTTGATGTGGCTTGTTCTACTACAGCGCACACTTAGTGGGCATGTGGCTTGGTTTACTACAGTCCATACATATTGCAACTGCATATTGCTTGGTTTACATTACATTACATATGCAGTGTCATTGTACATGGCTTGTTTTACTGCAGTACATATGTAGTGGCATTTCAAGTGACTTGTTTTACTACAGTGCATTCATAATACTATTGCACATGGCTTATTTTACCAGAGTGCATACATAGTGCCATTGTACATGGCTTTGTTTTCTAAAGTACATACATATTGCCATTCTACATGGCTTGTTTTACTACATAACATATGTAGTGCCACTGCATGTAACTTGTTTTGCTACAGTATGTACGTAGTACCATTGTACATCACTTGTTTTACTACACTGCATATGTAGTACTGTTGCATGTGGCTTGCTTTACCCCAGTACATATGTAGTATCATTGTACATGTCTTGTTTTACTACACTACATTTGTAGTGCCATTGTACATGGCTTGTTTCAGGACAGTACATAACATAGTACCACAATACTGCATGTGGCTTGTTTTACTACAGTACATATGTACTGCCATTGTACATGGCTTGTTTCAGGACCATAAATACATAGCACCATTGCATGTGGCTTGTTTTACTACAGTCCATTATATGTAGTTGCATTGCACATGGCTTGCTTTACTACAGTACATACATAGTACCATTGTACATATCTTGTTTTAATACAGTGCATGTGTAATATTGTTGCATGTGGCTTGCTTTACTGTAGTACATACATAGTACCATTACGCATGGCTTGTTTTACTACACTGCATGTTTAGTGCTGTTGGACATGGCTTGTTTTACTATAGCACATACGTAGTACCATGATACATGGCTTGTTTTATTACAGTATGCATGCAGTGCCATTGTATATGGCTTCTTTTGCTACAGTACATATGTAGTGACATTGCATGGCACATAATTTACTACAGTACATAAGTAGCACCATTGCATTTGGCTTGTTTTACTTCAGTACATACATAGCACCACTGCACATGGCTTGTTTTACTGCAGTACATGTGTAGTGCCATTTTCAATGTTTTGTTTCAGGACAATACATACATAGTACCACTGTGTCTAGCTACTTTTACTACAGTACATTTGTAGTACTATTTTACATGATTTGTTTTACTACCATACATATGTAGTGGCATTGTACATGGCTTGTTTTACTATAGTACATACATAGTGCCATTGCACATAGCTTGTTTTACTACAGTACATACATAGAACCGCCCTATATGACTGGCTTTACCGCAGTACATATGTAGTACTGTTGCATGCAGCTTGTTTTACTACAGTACATATGTAGTACCATTGTACATGGATTGCTTTACTGGCAGTACAGAAGTAGTACCATTGTACATGGCTTATTTTACTACAGTACATATGTAGTGCTTTTTCAGGAGACTTGTTTTACTACAGTGCATACATAGTACTATTGCACATGGCTTGTTTTACTAGAGTGCATAAGTAGTGCCATTGTATGTGGCTTTGTTTACTATAGTACATGCATATTACCATTCTACATGGCTTGTTTTACTGCATTACATATGAAATGCCACTGCATGTAGCTTTTTTACTACAGAACATATGTAGTACCATTGTACATGTTTTACTTGAGTAGATATGCAGTGCCATTGTACATAGCTTGTTTTACTACATTACATATGTAGTGGCATTGCATGTTGCTTGTTTTACTACAGTGCATATGTAGCACCATTGCACATGGCTTGTTTTACTGCAGTACATGTGTAGTGCCATTGTAAATGTCTTGATTCAGGACAATACATACATAGCACCATTTTGTCTAGCTACTTTTACTACAGTCCATTTGTAGTATCGTTGTACATTGCTTGTTTTACTGCCATACATATGTAGTGGCACTGTACATGGCTTATTTTACTACAGTACATACGAAGTACCACTGGGTATGGCTTGCTTAAGTACAGTGCATACATACTACCGTAGCACATGGCTTGTTTTACAACAGTATATATGTAGTGTCATTGTATGTTGCTTGTTTTACTGCAATTAATACATAATACTATTCATATAGCTTGTTTTACTGCAGTATGCATGTAGTACTATTGTATATGACTTGTTTTACTACAGTACATATGCAGTAGCATTGCATGTGGTTTGTTTTTCTACAGTACATACATAGTATCATTGCACATGGCTTGTTTTACTATAGTACATATGTAGCACTATTGCACAGGGCTTGTTTTGCTACAGTACATCTTGTCATTGTACATTGCTTTTTTTATTAGGGTACATACGTAGTATCCCTGCACATGATTTCTTTTACAGAATATATTTAGTGGCAGGGCACTTGACTTGTTTTATTGGAGTACATATGTAGTGGCATTGCACATGGCAAATTTTACTACATTACATATGTAGTGCCTTTGCACTTGCATTGTTGTACAACAGTACATACCTAGTACCATTCCACATAGCGTACTTTACTATAGTACATACGTGTAAATGTTTTGTTTCAGGATAATACATACGTAGTACCATTGCGTCTAGCTAGTTTTACTACAGTACATTTGTAGTACCATTGTACATGTTTTTTTTTTTTTTACTACTATACATATGTAGTGGCATTGTACATGGCTTGTTTTACTACAGTACATATGAAGTACCATTGTGTATGGCTTAAGTACAGTACATACATACTACCATAGCATGTCTTGTTTTACTACACTACATTTGTAGTACCATTGTACATGGCTTGTTTCAGGACAGTACATAACTTAGTGCAACAACACTGCATGTGGCTTGTTTTACTACAGTACATGTGTAGTGCCATTGTACATGGCTTGTTTAAGGACAATGTATACATAGTTCCACTGTATGTGGCTTGTTTTACTACAGTACCTTTGTAATACCATTTCACATGGCTTCTTTCAGTACAGTACATATATAGCACCATTGCATGTGGCTTGTTTTACTATAGTACATTTGTAGTACTATTGTGTATGATTTGTGTTACTATAGTACATATGTAGTGGAATTGAACATGGCTTGTTTTCCTACAGTACATTCATAATACCATTGTATATGGCTTGTTTTACTTCAGTACATCCATAGTAGGATTGCACATGGCTTTTTTTGCTGCAGAACATGTGCAGTAGTATTTTATATGGCTTGTTTTACTACAGGACATACATAGTACCATTGTACATAGTTTGTTTTACTACAGTGCACATGTAGTACTGTTGCATGTTGCTTGTTTTACTAAAGTACTTACATAGTATCATTGCTTGTTTTACTATAGTACATACATACATACATAGTAACATAGCACATGGCTTGTTTTACTACAGTATATATGTAGTACTACTGTACATGGCTTGTTTTACTAGAGTACGTATGTAGCGGCATTGCATGTGGCTTGTTTTTCTACAGTACATATGTAGTACCATTGTGCATAACTTGTTTTACTACAGTACATGTGTTGGCCATTGTAAATGGCATGTTTTACTACAGTAAATAAGTAGCACGAATTGCATGTGATTTATTTTACTATAGTACGTGTAGTCCTATTGTACATAGCTTGTTTCATGACAGTACATACTTAGTGCAATTGAATGTGACTTGTTTTACTACAGTACATAAGTAACACCATTGCACATGGATTGCTTTACTGCAGTACATGTGTAGTGCCACTGTACATGGCTTGTTTCAGGACAGTACATAACATAGTACCATTGCATGTGGGTTGTTTTACTATAGTGCATTTGTAGTACCATTGTACATGGTTTGTTTTACCACAGTACATATGTAGTGGTATTGGACATGGCTTGTTTTTCTGCAGTACATACATAATAGTATTGTGCATAACTTGTTTTACTACGGTAGATGTGTAGTAGCATTGTGCATGGCTTGTCTTACTACAGTATATATGTAGTGACATTGCGCATGGGTTGTTTTTCTATACTACGTATTTGGTGACATTGCACATGGCTTGTTTTACTATTGTACATGCCTTGTTTTATTACATTACATATGTATTGAAAATGTACATGACTTGTTTTACTAGGGTACATACATAGTACCACTGCATGTGACTTGTTTTGCAATACATATGAAGTGGCATTGCGCCTGATTTGTTTTACTGGAGTACACATGTAGTGGCATTGCATGTGGGTTGTTTTACTACAGTATATATGTACTGCCACTGTAAATGGCTTGTTTTACTGCACTACCTATGTTGTACTTTTGCACATGGCTTTGTTTTACTACAGTACATATGCAGTGCCATTGTTTGTGTTGTATGTGGCTTGCTTCAAAACAGTACCTATGTAGTACCATTGCACATGCTTGTTTTACCACAATACAGCAGTAAAGTACATATGTAGTGCCATTTCATGTGACTTGTTTTACTACAGTACATACATAGTACTATTGCATATAGCTTGTTTTTACTACAGTGCATACTTAGTACCATTGCACATAGCTTGTTTTAATGCAGCACATATGTAGTGCCCTGTACATGGCTTGTTTTACTTCAGTACCTATGTAGTACTGTTGCACATGCCTTGTTTTAATAAAGTACATATGTAGTGCCATTTTATATGGCTTTTTTTCACTTCAGTACGTATGTAGTACCATTGCACATGGCTTGTTTTACTACAGTACAGCAGTAGTACCATTGTACATGGCTTGTTTTTCTATAGTACATATGTATTGCTTTTGAAAGTGGTTTGTTTTACTACAGTACATACATAGTACTACTGCACATAGCTTGTTTTACTACAGTACATACATAGTGCCACTGCACATGGCTCATTTTGCTACAGTACATATGTAGTGCCATTGCACGTCTTGTTTTACTATATTACGCATGCAGTACCATTGCACATGTCTTGCTTTACTACAATACAGCAGTAGTATCATTGTACTTGGCTTTTTTGTAGTACATATGTAGAGCCATTGAAAGTGGCTTGTTTTACTACAGTACATACATAGTACTACTGCACATAGCTTGTTTTACTACAGTACATACATACTGCCATTGCACATGGCTCATTTTACTACAGTACATAAGTAGTGTCATTGCACATGTCTTGTTTTACTATAGTACATATGTAGTAACATTGCACATGACTTGTTTTACTGCAGTACATACTGTAGATACCACAGTAGGTTCATAAGTTCATAGCTGTGTACTAGGCTAATGGCCCTGGGGCCATTACAAGCCTAGCCCATAGAAGTGCCCTGGCATTGTGCTGCCCTTCGTTAGTTCCCAGTGCCTCTATCAAGTAGAGCGACTGGAGTGATTCCCAGGGTGAACTTTCTATTTCTCATCCACTCATCAAGATTTCTCTTGAAGAGGGCTATCAAAGTGATCTGCTTGACATGTATGGGAAGGCTATTCCAGAGCATGGGCAGTCTCTGGGTTATGAACCTGTCCCTTCAGCATGTTCTGTTGATTGTGGTAATGAGGTTGAGGTCTCTGGAGTGTGTGGTGTGGAGGGATTGGGATTTCTTTAGATGTAGCATTTCTAAGATCTGGGTCAGACATGGCTTTGTAAGTCAAGCAGAGATCACCTCTTAGTAGATGATATGAGACAGAGAATAACTGGAGTTGTTGAGTCTGTCCATGTAGGACATATGTTTAAGGCCTAGGATCCTCTTTGTGAGGTACTTTTGTGGCCTCCCCAGCTGTTGCAGGTGTCTAGTGAGGTACATGCCAAGTGGGCATTATAGTCTATGATTGGTCTAACGAGGGAAGAGTAGAGAGAAATGATGACCTCTTTCTTCCTGGATGCAAAACCCTTGGTAATGAGATGTGCCACACAGAAGGACTTTCTGACCACAGTGGCAGTGTGGTGGTTGAAGGAGAAGTTGCTGTCAACTGGTGTCCCCAGATCTCTTATAACACCTTCAGTGTTCAGTGGCCTCCCATCGATGTGGTAATTAGTGGGATATGAGTTTTTCCCAAAGGGGGATGATGATGCATTTTTTGGCATTAAGCTTAAGGCCATGGTTTCGACACCAGCCATTGGTCTCAGTGAGGCCTTTCTGTAGGATGTCTGCATCATTTGGGGAGTTAATAATGGCTCCCAGCTTGCACTCATCTGCAAATTTGGTCAGCCAAAGTCCCTCTGTGTTGGCCTGGATTTCTGTGAAGTTGATGCCAAACAGGAGAGGACCCAGGACCGATCCCTGTGGGACTCCACTCATGACTGGTCGGCAGTCTGACTTGGAGTCCACTACATTCACACTATGGGTTCTACTTGGAGTCCACTACATTCACACTATGAGTTCTATCTGTAAGCCAATTTACAACCCTCCTAATGATATAGGGGTTGATGCCTAGTTTGCTGAGTTTATCAGTAATTCCTGAGTGAGGAATGGTATCAAAGGCCTTGGCCAGATCGAAGTAGGCTATATGAACTGCCTTACCTTCATCCACTGTTCCCGTGACTGACTCAAAGAAGTCAACCAGGTTGAGCAGGCATGATCTACCTTTCACAAAACCAAATTGTGTAGGATCTAGAGTTTGGAGATTTCCTATATCCTTGTTAATTAGGCCCATGATGATGTGCTCCATAGCCTTACATATTAGACTCATCAGACTAATGGGCAATAATTTCCAGGGTCTGTAGTTGCTCCTCCTTTTGGAGAGGGATGACTGTAGCAGTGTGCCATTTGGTAGGGTGAAAGCCTGAGGTGAGGTTGTGAGTGAACAGAGCACACAGATGTGGTGCCAGTTCACTTTGTAATTCATGTAGTACGCAGCCAGGGATATTGTCGGGTCCCATGGAAGCTGTATTCTTGGCCTTAGACAATGCAGCTTTAACCTGTGCTGCAGTAATGCTGGGTGCCTGGCATTCATCCGGTAGCGATATTGGTTCTTTAGTGGAGAGAGAGGGGAAAGTTGGCACTGAATCTGTCGGCCAGTATGTTAGCAATATCTGTTGGCTCAGTATAGGAGTTACCATTGTGCAGTAACAAAGAGCAAATCTGTACACACTGTATAGCTGGCTTCAGAGGTTTTGATGAGGGATCTCAACTTTTTGTTGAGGCTAATAAGGGAATTTTTCCAGTCTTGGGACTTCACCTTTTTCTGCAACAGTTTCTTCTAGAGTTTATTAATGGCAGCGGACCACCAGACTGGCTTCCTTTTTTTGGAAGAGAGTGCCTTGGGTCTGTTGGGTATGGCTAGTTCCATGCATTTATGTATATGTTCGTACAGTGCACTGGTGTATGATTCAGCAGTTATGCATCTATTTTCCATTGGCATGGGAACCGTGAAGTTAGCAACTTGGACATGGCTTGTTTTACTATACTATACACGTAGTACCTTTGCACATGGCTTGGTTTACTACAGTACATATGCAGTGTCATTTACATGGTTTGTTTTATTGCAGTACATATGTAGTAGCATTGCATGTGGTTTCTTTTACTACAGTACATAAATAGCACCATTGCATGTGGCTTGTTTTATTATAGTACATGTGTAGTGCCATTGTACATGGTTTGTTTCAGGACAGTACATACATAGTACTATTGCTTGTGGTGTGTTTTACTACAGTACATAAGTAGTACCATTGCACATGGCTTGTTTTACTACAGTACATGTGTTGTGCCACTGTACATGGCTTGTTTCAGGACAGTACATAGCATATTATCATTGCATGTAGCTTGTTTTACTACAGTGCATTTGTAGTACCATTGTACATGGTTTGTTTTACTGCAGTACATATGTAGTTGTATTGCACGACTTGTTTTACTGCAGTACATGTGTAGTGCCATTGTATATGGCTTGTTTTACTATTGTACATACATAGCACCACTGAACATGGCTAGTTTTAGTGCAGCGCATAAGTAGTACCATTGTATATGACTTGTTTTACTACAGTACATACATAATACCATTGTACATAGCTTGTTTTACTGCAGTGCATGTGTAGTACTGTTGCATGTCACTTGTTTTTCTACAGTACATTCATAGTACCATTGTATATAGCTTATTTTACTACAGTATATATATATATATATATATATATATATATATATATATATATATATATATATATACAGTACCAATGGACATGGCTTGTTTTACTACACTACATATGTAGTGCCATTGCACATGGCTTGTTTTACTACCGTACATATGTAGTACCATTGCACATAACTTGTTTTACTACAGTATATACATAGTGCCATTTCACATAGCTAGTTTTACTGCAGTAGATACATATTGCCATTGTACATGGCTTGTTTTACTACAGTACAAATGCAGTGCAATTGTACATGGCTTGTTTTACTACAGTGCATATGTAGTGGTATTGCATGTGACTTGTTTTACTGCAGTACATAAGTAGCACCATTGCACATGGCTTGTTTTACTACAGTACATGTGTAGTGCTATTGTATATGGCTTGTTTCAGGACAGTACATACATAGTATCATTGTATATGGCTTGTTTTACTACATTACATACATAGTGTCATTGTACATAGCTTGTTTTACTAAAATACAGTGCCACTGTACATGGCTTGTTTTACTGCAGTACCCATGTAGTACTTTTGCATATGGCTTGTTTTACTACAGTACATATGTAGTGCCATTGTATGTGGCTTGTTTCACTACAGTAAGTATGCTTGTTTCAGGACAGTACATACATAATACCACTGCATTTGGCTTGTTTTACTACAGTGCATTTGTAGCACCATTGTACCTGGTTTGATTTACTACAGTAGATATGTAATGGCATTGCACATGGCTTGTTTTACTACAGTACATATGTGGTACTATTGTATATAGCTTTTTTTACTACAGTGCATACATAGTCCCATTGCACATGGCTTGTTTTACTACAGTACATATGTAGTGAAATTGCTCATGGCTTGTTTTACTGCAGTGCATGTGCAGTACCATTGCACATGGCTGATTTTACTACAGTACATATGTAGTGCAATTGCACATGACTTGTTTTTCTGCAGTACATGCATAGCACATTGCACATAGCTTCTTTTACTACAGTAACTACATAGTGCCATTCCACAGAGGTTGTTTTACTACAGTGTGTACAAAATGCCATTGCTCATGCATTGTTTTACTGCGGTTAATACATAATACTATCGCACATAGCTTGTTTTACTATAGTACACATGTAGTACATTGTATGTGGCTTGTTTTACTACAGTACATGTGTAGTGGCATTGCATGCTGCTTTTTTTTCTACAGTACATACACAGTACCTTTGCAGATGGCTTGTTTTACTACAGTACATATGTAGTGGCATTGCACATGGCATATTTTACTACAGTACATACATAGTGCCATTGCATGTGGCTTGTTTTACTACAGTACATATGTTGTGCCATTGCACATAGCACTGGTTTACTGCAGTACATACATAGTGCCATTGCATATGTCTTGTTTTACTATAGTAGATATGTAGTACCATTGGACATGGTTTATTTTACTGCACCATATACATAGTGTCATTGCACATGGCTTGTTTTACTACAGTACACATGTAATACCATTCCACGTGGCTTGGTTTAATACACTCCATACATATTGCCACTGCACATGCCTTGATTTAGTACAGTACATACTTATTATCATTGTACATGGTTTTAGTATAGTACATTTGCAGTGCCATTGTATAGCGCTTGTTTTACTACAGTACATATGCAGTGGCATTGCATGTGTCTTGTTTTACTGCAGTACCTAAGTAGCACCATTGCATATGGCTTGTTTTACTACAGTACATGTGTACTGCCATTGTACATGGCTTGTTTCAGGACAATACATACATAGCAGCATTGTATGTGACTTGTTTTACTGCAGGGCATTTGTAGTAACATCCTACATGGTTTGTTTTCCTACAATACATATGTAGTGACATTGCACATGGCTTGTTTTACTACAATACATACATAGTACCATTGTATATAGCGTGTTTTACTACAGTGCATACATAGTACCATTGTATATGGCTTGTTTTACTACAGTACATACATAGTACCATTGTACATGGCTTATTTTACTACAGTGCATGAGTAGTGTTGTTGCACATGGCTTGGTTTACTACAGTACATACATAGTACCTTTGTACATGGTGTGTTTTACTAAAGTGCTTATGCAGTATTGTTGCATGTGGCTTGTTTTTCTACAGTACATATGTAATACCTAGCTTATTTTGGTACAGTACATTTGCAGTGCCATTGTACATGGCTTATGTAGCACCATTGTACATGGCTTGTTTCAGTACAGGTGTAGTACCATTGCATGTGGCTTGTTTTACTACAGTACATTTGTAGTACCATTGTACATGGTTTGTTTTACTGCAGTACAGATGTAGTGGGATTTGCCAAGGCTTGTTTTACTACAGTGCATACATAGTATCATTGTATATGGCTTGTTTTACTACAGTACATACATAGTACCATTGCACATGGCTTGTTTTACCACAGTACATACGTAGTACCATTGCACATAGCTTGTTTTAGTACAGTAACTACATTGTGCCATTGCACATGGCTTGTTTTACTACAGTACATATGTAATGTGATTGCATATGGCTTGTTTATCTGGAGTACCTACATAGTTCCATTGCACGTAGCTTGTTTTACTACAGTGCATATATAGTGCCATTGCACATGGTCTGCTTTACTGCAGTTAACATATAATACTATCACGCATAGCTTGTTTTACTACTGTACATATATACTACTGTTTATATAGCTTGTTTTACTACAGTACATATGTAGTGGCATTGCGTGTGGCTTGTTTTTCTGCAGTATATACATAGTACCATTGCACATGGTTTGTTTTACTCCATTACATATGTAGAACTAGTGTACATGTATTGTTTTATTACAGTACATAAGCAATGACATTTTACATACCTTGTTTTATTAGGGTACATACATAGTACCACTGCACATGACTTGTTTTACAGTACATATGTAGTGGCAGTGCATGTGACTTGTTTTACTGGAGTACATATGTAGTGACCTTGCACATGTGTTTTACAACAGTACATATGTAGTGCCATTGCATGTAGCTTGTTTCACTACACTGCATTTGTAGTGCCATGTGCAATGCCATTATATACGGACTGTAATAAAACAAGCAATATACAATGGTACTACATAGCTTGTTTTTCTGCAGTACATACGTAGTGCCATTGCACATCTTGTTTTACTGTAGTTCATATACAGTACCATTGCACATGATGTGTTCTAATGCTGTACATCCATAGTACAATTGTACAAGGGTTGTTTTACTACAGCACACATGTAGTACCTTTGCATGTGGCTTGGTTTACTAGGGTACATAAGTACTGATGTTCTACATGGCTCACTTTACTACAGTACATATGCAGGCCACTGTACATGGCTTGTTTTACTACAGCATCTATGTAGTGGTAGTTCATGTGGCTTGTTTTACTACAGTACATAAGTAGCACAATTACACGTGGCTTGTTTTACTACAGTACAAGTGTAGTGCTATTGTATATGGTTTGTTTCAGGATGGTACATACATAGTACCATTGTGTATCTACTGTACTCTCTAGCAAGTTGGTATGCTGTAAAGTAGCTTGGCAGCAAGAAACCATCCCCATTTCTCCCATTTCTTGATAGACTGCCTGTTAGTTTCAAGAAACTTGTGTCTATTACATGCTGGACTCTAGCCTGTGTTAAGATATTTCTTACAAAGCCTGTTTTAAGTTATTTCTTACCCGATAGTACTACACAACAAAACCTCTTATTCTTACTTTGAACAGTACATAGCCTTATTCTGTTAGAGTTTTTAGTAATTGTGCTTGACTCTGGGCTTGGCTCTAGCCACACCTACATAGAGTGCTGTAAACTCTCATAACCCCCATCCCACCATATATATTTTTACCACTAGGTAGCACTGTTCTCCCTCTTACTGATTAAGATCTCCTATATCTATTTTCCTTCTCTACCAAGCTATCCCCCACTCCCATTCATACTTGCCCCACTGGCCTGCTTTGACTTGACTTGAGTTGTATTTCACCACTTTACTTCCTCAGCCTCATTTTCCCCTGCTGTCCCTGTACTTCAGTCACAAAGCACACTTTTCTGCTTCAGCTGGTTGATTTGTTTCAGCCAGCCACCTTCTTTTTAGCTCTTCCCACTCCGTTCGCCCTATGGGTTCACTCTGCTCCCCTACCCTGCCCCCAATTTCCACCCGCTCTCATTACTCCTACCTTTATTGGAACCCTAAACCCCTCCCTCTCTCTATCAACCAATCACCTCCTCCACAGCCCCACCCCCTTTTCTCTGTTTCGACCAATCACCTCCTCTACAGCCCCACCCCCTTTTCCTCCACCTGCCTATCTCAGTCACTCCTCCACCCCCCTTTTCCTCCACCTGCCTATCTGTCACTCATCCTCTCCCACCTAACTCCCTAATTCATCTCCCACTACTATATCTTTACACTTATCCACCATGCCTGGACTCCTACCTCAAACCATTCTCACCCCAACTATCTGCATTTTAGTCTTACTCCCTTTATATTTCACTACCTCCTACTCCCACAACCTACTTCACCCACCCTTCCTATCCTATCCCCCCACTCCCAACCTCCTTTATCACTCAAAAACACACTTCCACAACATATCCGCTTCACTGCTTCAACCCCAGCTCACTCCACTACTTCAAAATAAAATTATTCCCCCCTTCAACTAAGTACAATACTCCTAAGCTAATACTTTACTTCCCACAACTACTAAACACCAAATCAAAAATACTACTACCCTTCCTCAACTACCTCTGCTTAGCTGGAGACATACATCAAAATCCTGGACAAAACACTACCTGTAATGCTAAATTTCCCCAGCTCAAATTATAAAGCTAACCATAAATACCTCAAATTATTCACCATTAATGCACAAAGTTTAAGAAATAAAGTAACCCAATTCCATGCCTGGTTGAACTACAACCAACCTGACATTGTAGCCATTTCAGGCTAAAACCTCACATTAGTGATTCTGAAATCCTTCCTCCTGGATTTCAATACCTCAGACATGACCGCCCAAACAGAAAAGGTGGTGGGGTAGCCTTAATCTACTCTAACCTACTATCCATCACTCCATACCCCAATCCTATCCCCACATTCAATAATGCAGAACTAGTAACAGGGCTTCTAAAAGTAAATAACCACAAAAGTATTTGTATCATTCCTCTCTATATCCCCCCCGGTAACACCACTACTCTGGAGGACATACTCCTCTGGACCTCGACCAATATTAAGGAGACTTATATACTTGGATATGTAAACATCAATTGGAATAAAATCCATAACCCCATTCCTACCATATTCATAAATCTATTTAACTATACACAAATTACTAACTCTATCACCAGGCCCAATAAAACTACCCCCCCCCCAGGTACCACACTAGACTGGATCCTAGCTTCCCATCCCAATAAAATCTTCAACTCTGGCATCACACCCGACCCTATAGGAGACCACTTGCCAGCATTTATCTACTGAGCTACCCACTCCTCTCTTCACCTATACCATGTCATCCACACACGTAACCTCGTGAACTTTGACCCAACTACCTTCTCTAACTCCCTGAAACAAACAAATTGGAATCCACTAAAAACCCTTCCACTAGATAATGCCATAGAATTTTTCAACTCTTCCTTCTTAAACATGCTCAACTCCCTAGCGCCACCAAGAACAAAAAGAGTAAAAATCAAATCTGCCCCTTGGCTAACCAAAGATACCAAAAAATGTATGCTACAAAGAGACACATTCTGGAAAACATACCATCAAAACAAGCAGCCTGAAACTTTTCTTAAATATAAATAACTCCGCAACCTTGCTAAAAAACAAATCATCAGAGACAAAAAGTCCTACTACATTAAACTCCAATCTAACCAATCTAAAAGCCCAAAACAGTTCTGGAACTCCATTAATTCTCTTCTCGACCAAGGTACCAAAGTAACCCCTGCCCTGACACCAGCAAATCTGACCCTGAAATAGCCTCTCTATTCAACTACTCCTTCACTAACTCCATAATTGAACTGACCAAAACCTTCCCTAACAATAACCCCTCCCCTCAATCCACCCTTTCGTCACCACCATCTACAAAATTCAACCTTAAACCCATCTCAACATCCTGTATAAAAAAAATTACTCTCCAAATTAAAACTTTGCTGCAATGCTCCTGACAATATACCATCCTCCTTCTTAAAAATAGCCGCAGATGGTATTGCTCTTCCCATTAGCATCCTGATCAATAGATCTATGCTAGAATCTTATGTTCCCAAACTATGGCACACTGCCTTCATTCTACCTCTTCATAAAGGAGGCAAAAACAATAACATCAACTTCCGCCCCATAGCCTTCCTCTCCCCAATTTCCAAACTACTAGAAAAATGCATTCACATTCAGCTCATGCCATTCTTAGCCAATAACCAACTAATCACTCCAACCGAACACGGCTTCCATCTAGGCCATAGTACAACCACTGCACTTCTCTGCTTCCTAGAGACAATAAATCTTGCATGGGACTCTGGAAAAATAGTTTCTACTGTTCTTCTAGATCTGTCCAAGGCATTCGATACCATCTCCCACATCCATCTCCTAAACCATCTCTCTGACCTTAATCTCTCCCAGAATACCTTATCCTGGTTCTCTAGCTACCTCTTCAATACATCTCAAGCTATAAAATGGGGGACAGGCACCTCAACCTTCCTTCCCACCCCCACTGGGGTTCCCCAGGGATCCATACTCGGTCCAATGCTGTTTAATATCTTTATTAACAATTTCCACAAAGCCATACACAATACCAAAATTGTACAATATGCAGATGATTCCACATTAATCTGCAATGCCACCAACCACTCAGAGCTTCAGACACTGACCCAAGCTGCTTTCTCCACCACTGAAAATTGGATGCTTCAGAATCACCTCTCACTAAATGCCAATAAATCCAAAATACTATTATTCTCTCCCTCAAAAGCTTCCCCTCTTGATATAAATTCATTCCAAATCATTAGCAAAAATAACTCCACTATAGAGGTTATTCCCTTTGCCAAACTACTTGGGATCACTATTGATGAACCCCTGAAATCCGGCACTCACATCCAGCAAAACATTAAGAAAACTCATATAAAACTTGGTATGCTATACAGGAACATCCAATTTCTCTCTCCTTCCACCAGACAAACAGTTGCCACTACCTACCTACTCCCCTCACTAATGTATGGAGCTCCTCTATTAACTAACGTATCTGCCACACTCACTTGAAAATTGGAAGTCTGTTATAATAAGATTTCTAAATTTGTCACCAAAGCCAAATAATCCTCCCATCACTGTATTGCCCTTAATTTGTTACACTGGCTTGAACTCTCCAACCATCTAGATATCTTTAGATTACCGCAGCCCACAAACTAATCTTTCAACCCTCTAAGTGTCCTGCTCTATACAACATCCTTCTCCCCTACACCCCTCAGAAAACTCTCAGATCTACTCACCAAAACCTAATCTGTGTCCGAAAACCCAATTGCCCTGCTGGTCAACTCCTGCTATCCTTTTCTTTAGCAAAAATATGGAATTCTCTTCCTTCCTCTCTAAGGACCTGTGCAAACTTTGAAAATTTTAAATCTCAGAAACATTCCTACATTTACTGTAACAGAAAATGCAACTGCATTCTTCCCATCTAGTCCTATACGTCTCTCTCCACCTCTAAACCCCTCTCCAGCTATGATTATTAGCTTCTCTAGCTATGATGAGTAGGCTACCACACATATGTACATATTGTAAATATCAAATTTGTACCATGTACCTAAGAATCTACACCTGCTCTCTAATATGAAATGTAACTGTAAATTGTTCATTATTAATATTGTGTGTGTATCTAAAGGTAACATGTACCTAAGAAATTACACCTGCTCTCTAGCATGAAACATAATTGTAAATTGTTCTTCGTTTCTATATTGTATCTGTATCTAAACTTTGTAACATGGAGCTTTTCTTCCCGAGCCTCCACTGAAAATGGGCTCTCTGAGCCCAGTGGACATCCCCAGTCATCAAACTGGAAATAAATAAATAATAAATATGGCTTGTTTTACTACAGTATATGCACAGTACCATTGCAAATGGCTTGTTTTACCACAGTGCCTATATAGTACTGTTACACGTGCCTTGTTTTACTACAGTGCATACATACATTGTCTTGTTTTATTGGGTACCTTCAGAGTACCACTGCATGTGCTTTGTTTTTACTACAATACATCTGTAGTGGCCTTGCATGTGGTTTCTTTCACTACAGTACAGATGTAGTACCATTGCACAAGGCAGTACATATGTACTGCCATTGCTTTTACTACAGTACATAACATATTGCCATTGCACATAACTTATTTTATTACAGTACATACATTGTGCCATTGCACATGGCATGCACATGGCTCATTTTACTACAGTGCATATGTAGTACCATTGCACGTAGCTTGATTTACTACACTTTTCCACATAAACCTCTAGATTTTTACACATTTTGTTATTTATGGATGTCTGACAACATGTAGTTGTTGATTGACAGGGTTGTGATAGTGAGGAAAACAGTGCATTCAGTTGCAGGACCTACTAGATAAAGGAGGACAACATGAATTGGTGTTGATAATGGGTGACTTGAATGCAGATATCGGGACAGACAGAACAGGCTATGAGGACTGCCGGAGTCCACATGGGTGGGGCAACAGGAATAAAGAAGGAGAAGCCATTCTAGACTTCTGTCTGGCAAATGGCTTGACAGTAGCCAACACATGGTTCAGAAAGAAAGAGAGTCGCACGATCACATACAACAGTAGCCAACATGCAACTCAGGTAGACTTCCTCCTGGTAAGGAAAAAGGCACTGGGGTAGAATTCATGATTGCAAAGTGATCCCCCAGTGAAACAGCCCACAGCATAAAACATTAGTTGCCACAATCAGCTGCAAACAGTGGTCAGAGAAGGGTCTAAGATCAACAGAGACCAGGCTGAAGACCTGGAAGTTGACTGGAGAGAAAGTACAGCAGTTCAAGGAATTACTCAGGGCTCTAGCACCCCAAGAAGAGGAGGAAATAGGTGGAGTTGAAGAAAAGTGGCAGCACCTAAAAACAGCATATGTTAGGATTGCAGAAAAGATAGTGGCTGAGCCAGGTATGGAAATAAGGTACATAAGGAAAGCTGGTGGTGGAATGCAGAAGTCCAGGAAGTCATCAAAACTAAAAAGGAGTGCAGGAAGAAGTGGGAGACAAAAATACTGTCCAGGCTAGGAAGGACTACTGGTTGGCTAACAAAGAAGTTTTAATAGCAAAGAATATGGCATCAGAGGCACTCTACCAACTTCTCGAAAGTGACTCAGTAAGGGGCACAAAGAAACTATATCAGGTTGCAAGACAAAGACAGAAAGATAAACAAGCTAGTCAGACACCCTTCATAGGGGATGCCAGCAACAACCTGCTCACCAGTCCACAGGACATCAAAGGCAAATAGAAGGAGTATTTCCAGCAGCTTTTGAATGAAGAAAACCCCACAGAAGCTGTACTGCCCCAGAAACAGCCTACAATGAGTGAAGAAGAAGAGCTCACCTTAGAAGAAGTAAGAGCAGCACTAAGGAAGATAAAGTCAGGGAAAGCAGCAGGCTCAGATGAGGTGACAGCAGATATGATAAAAGATGGTGGGTGAGATAGGGGAGAAATGGCTCCTGAGGGTAATAATAGTGTGGAGAGAAAAGTGTATCCCAGATGACTGGAAAATAAGCATACTCATGCCAGTGTACAAGAACAAAGGGGAAGCTGAGAGAGAGATAGAAGAGGAGATAGTGGAACAGGTAAACAGCTTCAAGTATCTGGAAGGGGTGATTGAGGAGAAGGTAGTCTGAATGAAGAGGTCAAAGATAGAATCAGAGGGGCTGCAGTCAACTGGCATAGAGTATCAGGTGTAGTCTATGACAGAAGAATGCCAAAAAATCTGAAAAGTAAGGTTGAAGAAGCTATAGGGGATGGAAATGAAGTGCCTGAGAAATGTGGTAGGATACACACTGGGAGATATGAAGAAATGAGGACATAAGAGCAGAAGTCAAAGTAGCTCCAGTTGCAGAAAAGATCACAGAGAACAGATTGTGGTGGTTTGGGCACATGTGTAGAAAAGCAGAAAACAATCTGGTGAGGAAGATTTGGGACAGACAGGAAGAAGGTAAGAGGAAGCGAGAACATCCAGCAAAGAGGTGGATGGATTGTGTGAAAGAAGATCTGTGACAGTCAGGCATGAGTGTTGAAGAAGGCAGGAGTGTGGCACTGAATCGAGAGAGTTGGTGACAGTTAACACGATACACCGACCCCATGTAGAAAAAAATGGGAAAAAAGCGGGGCTGCTGATGATGTCAACATTCAGCTCTTGATTTCATTCTCTTCTTTTACCCCTGTTCCCACTCTCTACAACTGTCTCACCCTAACTTCTTCCTTCTTCACTGCAACCCCCTTTTTTGCTTTTCCGTTTTATATACCTGCTATGTGTCTCACACACACACACACACACACACACACACACACACACACACACACACACACACACACACACACACACACACACACACACACACACACACACACACACCTTGATGCCTATTCTATGTTGAATTAGTAATTACTATACTTCAAATATTGTTTGTGTTTGTACTCACAAAGGGTCTGCTATAAACTCTTTCTATGGTTTCTTCTCATTAAGCTATGTAATGTTTGACTGAATTGAATGGGTAGATTATAAGTGATGTATAATATTTGCAACTGGGAGTGTGCTAGTATGGTTTGTTATGTAAAATGCTTGCAACTAGGATTGTGTTGGTGTGGTTTGTTTTCATTTATATCAATGTATGATTGCTTATGTTGCAAGTGATGGTTTAATAAAGATGTTTCTTCTTTAAAAAAAGTGTGGGGAGGGCAAGAATTGGCACCAGAATCCAAAACTATACAAAATTACTATATGAATATTTATATAGATGCATGGAATCAGGAGTACCTGACAAGACTAAATCATCCTCCGCAAGGAAAAGTAAACCCTGTCTGGTGGACATCTGCAATAAATAAACTCTATAAAAAAAGAAAATAATTGCTGTGCAGGACCAAGAAGGAGCAGGTCCCCAAATGGAAGCAATCTCTCCTTAGCCTAAACAAGAATGTAAGAGCACTAGTGAAATCCTCCAAAGCAAAGAGAGTCCAAATTGGCCACATATACTAGAGACAATCATAAGGCTTTCTTCACATACATCTGTAATCTCAAAGGCAGCACCCAGATCTGCTCAGAACTGGTGGTCAAGGACATCACATATACAAATGCTGTAGATATAACAAACTTGCTGGCTGACAGATTCAGCAAAAAATTCACCCTTCTGCCCTCCCCATCAGTAAATCAGGACATTCCCAGTACCTGCCCCCTTCCCCTAATATCTAAGGATCAGGTCATCACTGCTCTCTCAAAGGCAAAAAATACAGCCTCCATGGGACCCAATAACATCCCAGGCTGCATCCTACATGAACTCAGGCAAGAACTTGCAGCACCAGTAGGCAAAATATTCAACCAAAGTCTGAGGACCGGCTTTTTCCCAGCTGAGTGGAGTACAGACACTGTCATCCCTTTACACAAAGGTGGAGTTGTCCACCAATCTGTGAAATTATAGCCCCATCAACCTAACTAGCCTGATCTGCAAGGCCATGGAATGGATCATGGACCTCATTAACAAGGACACTGGCAACCTCCAAACACTTGCTTCCACACAGTTTGGCTTCAAGTGGAGGTCATGTCTGTTAAATTTGGTCGACTTTTTTGAGACAGTCACCAAAGCCACAGACAAGGGGAAGGCAGTGCACACTGCCTACGTTGACATGGCTAAAGCCTTCAACACTATTCCCCATTTGGGCATAATAGATAAACTGTCTCAACTAGGCATCAATCCATATGTTACCAGATGAGTAGCTAACTGGCTCACTGAGAGAACCCACCTAGTCAAAGTGGGGGAAGCCACCTCAAGCAGTAGACCTGTATCAAGTGGTGTACCCTAGGGTTTGGTCTTGGGGTCTCTGTTATTTGGGATATACTTTTCTGAGGTGCAGGCCAAAACCAGTGGACTATGGCTGACCAGGTTTTCAGATGACTGCAAGCTGGGCACACTCATCAATTCCTCTAGTGACATGGACATGCTCCAAGAGCACCTCACCCAAAAAAATGACTGGTGCCAGAAACATGGCCTCACGCTGAATACAAAAAAATGCATCATCCCTTTTGGGGAGAGTGACATTCCCATAGATTATCACATTAATAATGTCTTAAGCATGCAGTCAGTTGTGAGGGATTTGGGCACCCAGATTGATAGCAACCTGACTTTTAACCACCATGTTGCTTCCATTGTACAGAAAGCTTTCTACATGCTCCACCTCATAAGTAAGGGTATCTCATGCAGGGATAAGGAGGTAATAACATCCCTGCATTCTTCCCTTATAAGGCCCATTATTGAGTACAATGCCCCATTCGGCAAAGCACATGCAGCAGCTAGAGAGACCAGGAGAATCCAGGGCCTCAAAAATTTACCATACACAAATAGGCTAAAAGCCCTATCTCTTCAGATTCATACAGACTCCTCAGAGATTACCTCTGTCTGGCATACGAGGAGATCTCGGACCCCACCTTGATGGGATTTGCTGCATATCCGCAAGTCAAGCTCCACTCAAGTAACCCGCACGCTGGGCCTCAACCTGATCTGCGACATCAATAGGACTTGGTGGGACAGATTTGTGTCCCAGAGGCTCTGCCATCTGTGAAATAGACTCCGTTTCCATGTCAAGCAGAGTACCTCTTTACCCCTTTTTAAGCATAACCTGGATAACTGGATGGGAAATAGAAAATACACCCCTGGGATTCCATCCATGTCCCTGCTGGACAGGGGCATTGGGTGCTGATTTATCTATACATGAGCTAAACTCTTGGCTAGGCTTATAAGGCCTCAGGATCAATAGCCTAGTAACTTCCTATGATGCTATGATCCTATGTAATGTTGCTTAGGTTATACAGCAATATATGTGAAGTATAGTGTTTGTTAATGTTAATTTAGTACAATTTGATTACTTTTGTATAAAAGTAAATTGGTACTCTGATGAAGCCTGTGTAAATGTATGGGTGAAAGCGCTAAGCAGTACATTTTTATATTTACTTTGTGGTTATTCTGTGGTTTCCATTAAAGCCTTTCCTGGTTTGGAACTTTGGTCTGGTCAATATAAATGTAAATTTACCTGTGTCAAAAGTGGTAATTCAATAAGTATTTAAAAAATTAAAAATTTTTATGGAGCTTTTCAGTCTGGGCCTCCACTGATAAGAGGACACAGTTGGATGTTCCTAGTAACCAAATGCAAATAAATAATCAAAATTCTCTAACAGTTTAATTTTCCTGTTTTGTACACCAGTTGCCTGAAAAGCAAGTCTTGCTGTTTACATTAACTTAAGGCTGTCTTTCAATTGTCTGTTTTTTTGTACTGCAGGAATCCTTTTTGCTCAGCATTACTTTGTATTTATCTTCATTCTCGTTTCTAAATCTTCGCCAACTAGGAACTTCATACTGTTAGTAAGAATGTTAGAAACTTGCTGTGACTTCTTGTTTTAGATACAAATTTTGGTACTCCAGAACCATGTCTAATGGGCCATCATTGCTTGGTACAAACAGGCTTTCTGTACTTCAGTAACTGTTTTTTCTTTGACAGGTTTTCCCTCACATGCAGCACTATTTCTCAAAGCTTTTGATTATCACAAAGTCAGTTTTCCTTTGAGTTGGCCAGTTAGAGGTATCAGTTAAAACTAACATTATATTTCTTGCTGATTATAAAGTATTGCTTTTGAGTTTAGGTTATGTTCAAAAAACTGGATAAATAGATAATTGAGAATTTCAGAGAATTGGAAATATTTTCATCAGAACTTTTCTCATTCTGTATTTATAAGTGTTAGTCACATATCTTTGAATTTATTACTGCTCAATATCTGAGTTGTTTGGCTTCTGCTACATACCTAGAATCAATTGCATTACTAGCTGAGTTAAGTACAAACTTGCAGTGTTAAAGATTGTACCGCATTTTATTTTTCTGTCTAATCGTTTCATTGAATATTGTGGTCTGTCTCTCTCTGTAGTTATTTATTTTTCTATTTAATTGTTTCATAGAATACTGCAGTCTCTCTCTCTCTCTCTCTCTGCAGTAATGGGGGCTATTGTGTTTCACTTCATTGATATTCAGTGTTAAACTCTTAGCCTAGAGGGTTTCTCTGTATTTATAAGTGTTACTCACATCTTTGAATTTATTACTGCTCAATATATTAGTTGTTTGGCTTCTGCTACATACCTACAATCAACTGCATTACTAGCTTAGTTAAGTACAAACTTGCAGTGTTAACAATTGTATTGCATTTTATTTTTCTGTCTATTTAATTGCTTCATTGAATATTGTGGTCTGTGTCTCTCTGTAGTTATCTATTTTTCTATTTAATTGCTTCACAGAATACTGTGGTCTCTTTCTCTCTCTCTCTGCAGTTAGTTTCCCACCCTCCTTCCCTGTTCTTGTTGTGGTATTAATCTTGGTAGCTTTTGAATTGCCTGTCCCTCCTGTAAATTTATGTTTGAACACTCCTCCTGGGTCTATCTCATTTGCTCACCCAACCGAATACAGTGAGATTATATTTTGACTTCATACACTCCTACCAGTCCCATCTGTTCAGCTCTATCCCAGCTCTATTCCAGTCTAGTGTCACTAGCTCATTCTACCTAATACAGAGAGAACATGTGTGAAGAGCAAGCCACTTAGGTCCTTAATTATGAATTATCTTCTGTTTCTCCTTTCTCCCTTTTCACTTTACAAAAAAAATTCTAAGCTTGTTTCTGTAACTAGTCTAGTCCAGATACAGATTTGCTGTAACCAGGATTGTTTGAAAGCTTCTGAGCCCCCAAAGCCTTTCTGTGTTGGAGGGAAGCCTTCTAACGTATCAGTGGGAGTGGTAAGCACTAGGTAGCTTATCTACCACAAGAGTGGTTTCTGGCACAGAAATTGTAGGTTATTGGCCATTTGACAGTTTTTCCATCTCTTTCAACTTACTGGTTTAAAAGCCTGGGTTTGCGCTTGTTTCCTACCTTTCCTGTAACTAGTCTAGTCCAGATACAGATTTGCTGTGTGCAGGACTGTTTCTAAGCATCTGAGCCCCCCAAGCCTTTCTGTGTTGGAGGGAAGCCTTCTAGCTTATCAGTGGGAGTGGTAAGCCCTAGGTAGCCTATCTACCACAAGAGTGGTTTCTGGCCCAGAAATTTTAGTTTATTGGCTGTTTGGTAGTTTTTCCATCTCTTTCAACTTTCTGGTTTAAAAGCCCATGTTTGTGCTTGTTTCCCACCTTTTCTTTAACTAGTCTAGTCCAGATACAGATTTGCTGTATCCAGGAAAGTTTATAAGCTTCTGAGCCCCCAAGCCTTTCTGTGTTGGAGGGGAAGCCTTCTAGCTCAGTGGGAGTGGTAAGCACTAGGTAGCCTATCTACCACAAGAGTGGTTTCTGGCCCAGAAATTTTAGTTTATTGGCTGTTTGGTAGTTTTTCCATCTCTTTCAACTTTCTGGTTTAAAAGCCCATGTTTGTGCTTGTTTCCCACCTTTTCTTTAACTAGTCTAGTCCAGATACAGATTTGCTGTATCCAGGAAAGTTTATAAGCTTCTGAGCCCCCAAGCCTTTCTGTGTTGGAGGGGAAGCCTTCTAGCTCAGTGGGAGTGGTAAGCACTAGGTAGCCTACCTACCACAAGAGTGGTTTCTGGCCCAGAAATTGTAGTTTATTGGCCGTTTGGCAGTTTTTCCATCTCTTTCAACTTACTGGTTTAAAAGCCAGTGTTTGCACTTGTTTCCCATCTTTCCTGTAACTAGTCTAGTCCAGATACAGATTTGCTGTATCCAGGACTGTTTGTAAGCTTCTGAGCCCCCCCAAGCCTTTCTGTGTTGGAGGGAAGCCTTCCAGCTTATCAGTGGGAGTGGTAAGCACTAGGTAGCCTATCTACCACAAGAGTGGTTTCTGATCTAGAAATTGCAGTTTATTGGCCATTTGGGCAGTTTTTCCATCTCTTTCATCCTTCTGGTTTAAAAGCCCATGTTTGTGCTGGTTTCTCTCCTTTCCTGTAATGAGTCTAGTCCAGATACAAATTTGCTGTATCCAGGACTGCTTGTAAACAGGGCCGGCCTTAGCCGAAATGGCAGCCTAGGCAAAGTAGTGCTCTGGCGCCCCTTAAGCCCCACCCACACCATAGTCATGAAACACCCCTATTTGAACCACAACCACAGGGTCATTCCCCAAGAAAGCCACTGCAGTCATTTCCTTAAATTATTTACATGCACTGGAAGAATAACTACATTACAAGGTATCTTTAACTGCAACTACCTCTGCATAGTATTTTCTACTTTAAATACCAGAGCCGGATCATGGTCAAATAGTGCCCTAGGCAGGGCAGTAGACTGCCCCCCCAGAGCAGCCCCTCCTGCAGCAACCCCCTCCCCCCACCAGCAGCCCCCTCCTCAGCCATTCCAGTGTTCCATTATTTGGTTACTTCTCAGCAGTTACCATGCATACTGTTCTCTTATTTGCTTCTACAGTCATTACAGATATAAAAATAAAATAGCACAAAACACAGGTAGCCATTTGCTAAACAATACAGTCTCACAATAAAAACATACTTAGCATAAGCAGTAATCTTCTCTGCCCTTGAAACTTACATTCATTGAAATGGAAAAATTCATTCCGTTTACCTTTGTGCTGTTTTCAAAACAGACTCCTTCCACACATTTTTTAGGGCCATGCATATGTTTATTTGTTCTTTGATTCACCTTCCTGATTGCATTGAATTATATTCCTTGTATAATACAGCACCACTTGTTAGAAAGTGTTTTAAATTTGTAGTTTTAAACATTCTTTTAATAAGCAATGAAACAAAATGTATAAACCAATAGCTACCCTTTTTCAGAAATTTTCAGCCATAAAAGACCACTCAAGACTTCTGTCATTACAATCCACCAATATTACTCCATACACACAATCTCTGCAGAAGTAAAATCATCTGAATTCCATGTTAAAGAAATCTGTAAGTAATGAAGAGGTTGCTATGGGCAAAATAACTTCATATATCAATGTTTTATCTACAAATTAAGGGCCTGCTGCCCTTGAAGAATTAATTGCCTATATTCCATTAAAAACATGGTAAGTTGGTAATATTGCAATAGGAAATGACTAACAAACCAGCAAGTTCATGGTCACTAGGCATCTCATGCAAAGGACATACTCAGGAGTGTAGAACCCCTATCCCCCTTATAATGCACCAAATAATCAACAATCATATGAGCAATGCAATATCAGTACTCCATCTACATGATGTGGGAGTAGAATACACAGCCATCTGCACCAAAGGGAATTATACTACTAACATGCTTTCAGATTTTTACAACACAGTGTGCCATTTGATAAACAAAAACAGCTAGTTGCACATAGAAACATTTACACTTGTTGGAGTGTGTTTTAAATTTGTAGTTTTGAATGTTTTTCCAGTAAGCAATGAAAAAATGCATGAACCAATAATGACACAACTACCCATTTCAGAATATTTTAACCATAAAGGCCTCTCAAACATCTGTCATTACAACCTACCAGTATCAGTCAATAAGGACAATATCTGCAGAAGTAAAATCCATCCAAATAATTATACATTAAAGAGATGTGTAACAAATGAAGAGGCTGTTACTGGCAAACAACTTTACATTTCAGTATTTTATTTACAAATTCAGTGCCTGCTGCCCTTGAAGAATTAATTGCCTACATTACATTAAAAAAAATTGGTAAGCTAGTAATATTGCAATAGAGGATGACTGAGAAACCAACAAGTTCATAGTTACTAGGTATACTAAACAAAGGAGGTCACACCATGGAATGCAGAACCCCAATTCCCCCTTAAAATGCACCAAATAATCAGCAACTAGGGCACTACATACCATGCTTCCATACCTCTCAACCCCTTGGCACAAGAAATCTGAACAAAGGCTAAAATTATGGGGGGACAAATGCCCCCAAACAGGGGCAGATTATAAATATTGCTCTTATAGACCTAGAAAGTTGCTACAATAACAGCATTTGTCTTAGCGTGCATTTTCAGAAGGAAATGAAGGGTGAAACTCAAATGTATGACATTTAGTTTACATCCTCAGGGATTTGCCAGAAAACCACACATTTTATGAGGAATAGGCCAAAAATATGAAGCAAAAATCTGGACAATTGAGAGGTATGCATACCTGTCAACCTCTTAGTGCAAAAAAGCCTAACAATGTGGATGCAATGGCTGAAAAATAGGGATAGATTTTAAATACTGCACTTTTTAACTTTGAAAGTTGCTAGAACAGGATTTGTGTGAAAATTAATCAAGAGTAAATGCGAACTTAAGAGGGGGACTAAAGGACTTTACAGAAGACTAAGGGTGAATAATAAAGGGAAAGTTAAGTTGAAATAGTTTGGGGTTCTACAAGGAGAGAATATAAGGGGTAGAGGGGAATGACTGAAAGGACAGATGTTATAAGGTATGATTAATGTAAACAAGAGCAAACATGATGCCAGAAAATAGACTACTGCAACATAATATTTGTTTATGATATTACATCAACACTGATTATACAGATGGAACTTTGGCATTGTAGTGGAAACAAGTCCCCCTGTACCCCCATACCCATATTGTGGACTGCACTCCCACACCTCCTGCTGACTTTACATTTTAATTGCAAGGCTTTTGAAGAAAGGAAAACTTTTTTTGCATTAAATCAAATTATTTTTTGTTTTGGTATTCTGCAATCATGCAGTCAAAATATAAAAGTGAGACGTGGTAAGGGGATGCAGTCCTTCCACATGGACAGAGGGATCACCTTCACAAGGCCAAAATCCAAAATAACTGAAGACAAATTTGCTGAAATGAAAAGAACAAAACTTGTCCGACATCAGGGAATATCCCCTTTTTTCCACTGTAGTGCAATCCCAGCATTGGTGTGTATATATATATATTTATATATATATATATATATATATATATATATATATATATATATATATATATATAGGTGTGGGATGCAAAACCCCCCACTTGAGTGGGTTTGATACATTGCGTTGTGTTTTTACGTACGTATTGGACAAGTGTTTACTTACCCTAGTAAAAATTTACCATTTGGTAAATTAAAGTTTTGCTCTTTTCGTCTTGGCAAATTTGCCTTCAGTTATTTTGGATTTTGGGCTTGTGAAGTAGATCTTGACAGAGACTACAGCTCTTGCATCATTACATTTAGAACATAATTAGAATGCAAAGCAATGTCTACAACTTGTTTTAAACTTTTATATGTTTATGTGTTGTGCTTGCACTTTCATCACTTTTTGCTTTTCTGCATTTGGTCCTATGAATATTTCTACATTTTATGTTTGGTCATATATCTTTGTTTCTTTTAATTGTTAGTCTTATGAATGGGCTCCCATCTGGTTTGAGGTAGTAATATGAAATCTTTAGTTTCCTGCTTGACTTTGCATGTCTGTTTCTACTTAATGCATAACAAATGAACCTGTTGAGAGTTGCATTATGCTGGACTGACAACATCTTGTGACGTGCATGATATTCATTGGACAAGCATAACTAAGAAGTTTCACAAAGTCAACTATGAGTTTTTTTTTGGGGGGGAATAGGTAATTTAGATAGAGTAATACTGGAAATACAGATTAATAAACTATTGATGATGCTGATGCCTTTACAGGTACTTTATGTTTCAAACAGTCTAAACCATGTGTGGAAGGCTCAGCAAAATGTCTAATCATTCTATGATCTAGAGAACGCACATTTGACTAATTGAGGTACACTACTCCTTTCTTGAAGATAAACTTTTTATTTATTCTATTTTATTTACCAATCCCAATGTACCAGTAATGCTTTTACAAGGGAAAACAAGTGATTACACTAGTTCATTATACAATTAAAGGTTTACTCTACTATAGGAAATGTCTTTTCATCACAGTTGTAAGTAGCAGAATACACAGAGTAACATAATAGTAACATTTGTTAAGCAAAGAGGAATGGGAGTCAAATCCAGCACTGCTGCAGGGTCTGCACTAAACTTATCATAATAGAACTTGTACACAGAAAACACAACAGTGTTGCATGCAGTTCCTGCACCATAAAATATTTTCCAATCCATAATTCTTACCTAAGATCTATTTCTCTATATTTTTATGGTGATAAAGGTTAGGGGATATTCATCACTCAAAATAAAATCATTTGCAACTTGATCCTTGAATCACGAGTGGTGTGAGAGTTGTTTTGTCAGTCAGTACTACTAGGTTTAAATTCACTGCTGTAGCTGCAGTGATTATAAGAGAAGTTGAGAAACTTCTTTCATTTATTCTCTGTTTAACTCCCTAAATCCCATTCAGGGTCATGGAGGAGATGGAGTCTTTCTCAGTGGTTCAAGCAAGGAAACTAACCTGGGATGGGGTTCCAGCTCGTTGCACACACACACACACACACACACACACACACACACACACACACACACACACACACACACACACACAGCTACTCTCACATAGCAATACACACACACACATACTTACTCCCTCACGAAGCAACACATACACCCCATTTCTTTCATACAGCAAAAAAGGACTAGTTTAAATTCCACACACTCCAACTCTCTCATGCAACACAGACATGCACCTTTTTTCTCATACACACACCTACTCTCTCAAACAGTAACACATGCACATTACCTCTCATACAAACAGAAAGACTTAATTTAAATTCCATACATACACATACGTACATACAATTTCCCTCACATGCAGAAGCCCAGTTTAAATGACACACACACACACATACACTTACCTTCTTTTTAAAATGAATGTCACACGCGCACATGTAGACTTAACCCCCTCTCTTAACTTTACTATTAGTTTAACTTCTGCACGACTGCAGAACATCTTTACATCTACGTTGATGTGCATGTATGAGATGCACGCATGTTCCTCCTTAAAGAAAAAGACCCGTCATTTAATTATTGAAGCCTCCTGGCCAACCTGCAGGCTGCAGCTACAAAAGTGGAAGTGTGCTCGCCCCTCCCCCTATGGTTCTGCTGCATGAATAAATAAATAAATACTTGCAAATTGTGCCCTTTACATGGCCGGCCTGTACGGCGCCCTAGACGGTTGCCTAGTTCGCCTATGCCTAAGGCCGGCCATGCTTGTAAACTTCTGAGCCCCCCAAGTGTTTCTGTGTTGGAGGGAAGCCTTCTAGCTTTTCAGTGGGAGTGGTAAGCACTAGGTAGCCTATCTACCACAAGAGTGGATTCTGGCCCAGAAATTATAGTTTATTGACCATTTGGGCAGTTTTTCCATCTATTTCAACTTACTGGTTTAAAAGTCTGCATTTGTGCTTGTTTCTCATCTTTCCTGTAACTAGTCTAGTCCAGATACAGATTTGCTGTATCCAGGACTGCTTGTAAGCCTCTGAGCTTCCCAAACCTTTCTGTGTTGGAGGGAAGCCTCTAGCTCATCAGTGGGAGTGGTAAGCACTACGTAGCCTATCTACCACAAGAGTGGTTTCTGGCCCAGAAATTGTAGTTTATTGGCCATTTGGGCAGTTTTTCCATCTCTTTCAACTTATTGGTTTAAAAGCCCACATTTGCACTTGTTTCCCACCTTTCCTGTAACTAGTCTAGTCCAGATACAGATTTGCTGTATCCAGGACTGTTTGTAAGCTTCTGAGCCCCCCAAGCCTTTCTGTGTTGGAGGGAAGCATTCTATCTTATCAGTGGGAGTGGTAAGCACTAGGTAGCCTATCTACCACAAGATCCAGATTCAGACTCTTAGTTTTAGCACTTGAATTTGCTTATTGTGCTCAGCACTTGTTCAGAACTTGTTATTAGCCTAAATAAGCTACAAATTACTACAGCAACTCAATCTTCCTCTTTACCTAGAGGAAAACAGCTTTTGTACTTTCCTCACTTGTTTAGAGAAAAACAGCTCTTATACTCACTTTCCTCAATTTTCTAGAGGAAAATAGTTTTTTATTCAGGCATGTCCAAGGGTCAGCTCCCATTGTTTTCTCCTGTCTATCTGATGAATCTGGGCATCTTGAGGCAATGTAGCATTTACCTCATGTACATAGACAACTCTCTCCTCCTACCACCCAACACCACAACCTGTGAGTGATGCACTTATCTAGCCAAACTGGAGGTAAAGCTCTCTCCAACAAAGATTGAACTTGACATTCTAGAGGAGAAGGTAAACACTTGCAGCACACCACACTCATCACATAGTGCCACTAAACCTAAACCACAAAAATCCACACATAGAAACACAAAAACATTCACAGAGGCTCTCAATTATAATCTACTCAAGCAACAGAGACCTCCAAAGCAGAAACACAAGCAACCTCCACCCCCCCAACACAACCTAAATGACACATAGCCCACAGACTCAGTGTGCCAGTAAACCACAGCCCATAAGGCAAAACAACATATCCAACACACTAGTCATAGGTGACTCTATAGTCAGGCACACTGATGTCCCACTCACCAGGCTAAACAAGGAGAAGGTTACTGTCAGCTGCCTGTCGGGTGCCAGGATCTGCCACATAACCCACACACTCAGGTCACTCCACAAGTACAAATATGACTCTGTCATTGTCCATGTTGGTGTGAACGACATGAGATGTACCTCCCTGGACTGCATGAAAAGAGACATGGAAGAGGTCTCAGATCTTCTAGCCCAGGCAGATATGACCCTAGCCCTGAGTAGCATCCTGCCATCATGCAGAATGATACCACAGTACAAGGACAAAATGATTGACTTCAACAATTGGCTAAACTTCTGGTGTCACTCTAAAGAGATCCAGTATCTGTCTGCCTGGGATGACATGGTCGACAGACCACGATGCTTTGCAAGAGATGGCCTGCACCTGTCGCTCCTGGGATTCCAGATACTGGCTAAGGGTCTTGCCGCCCCTATAGTGCCTTTTTTAGGCAAGGTTCAAATGACAAATTCACCACCGTAACAGGAACAGGCAAGCAAAAACTGAGGGTAATGCTCCTCAATGCTAGAAGTCTAAATTTCAAAATGCACTCAGTCGAGGCACTCCTTAAAATGGAGAACATCGATATCTGTGCAGTGACTGAGACCTGGTTCAAGGCTCTAGAGAGCACCTCTGCATTACCAGGCTACAACTCATACCACACCTTTTGGCCATCTAACCTGGACCAGAACACTAAAGGCGGAGGTGTGTCCATATTCATTAAGGATATTCACACCTCCAGGCTAGTTGTGCAGCATAATGCATCAGAGGTTATCCAAGTGCAACCAACTCTGGGCAAAACTGCAATCCAAACTGTAGCTTGCTACAGATTCCCCACCATTCCCCAGGATTCCCACTCCTCTTTTTTTTGATATACTGGAAAATATTAGGGTTCAAACAAACACCCGAATAATGGACGATTTCAACTACCCCACCATTAACTGGGAAAACTACTCATGCACCAACTCCTTTGCTCAACGCTTTCTGAAACTCATAAATTCCAATGCCCTGGATCAACTTATCCACACCTTCATCAGGGGCAACAATATCCTAGACCTATTCATTACCAACAAGAGTGACCAGTGTTCCACACCTGAAGTCAGCTCCTCATTAGGCAGATCCGACCGTAAGCTAATCACTCTAGATATCTGCATCTTGCCCCCACCCACTATTAGGAAACCATGGTAAAAAAGTTCTCCAAAGCCAACTTCATGCTTCTTAAGACAGAAGTGGCGAACATCATGACACCCATGCAGATGGACAATACAGTTACAACTGCTGAATCCTACACAAATGCACTCTATAAGCACTTACACACGTGCATGGATTGTGCTATCCCAAACAGAACCAAGATACTATCCTCCAAAAAAAGGAAGCCAATTTGGTGGTTCCCTGCCATAAACAAACTCTACAGCAGAAGGAAGAAACTGTTGCAAAAGAGAGTAAAATCCCATGTATGGAGGAGCTCCGTGGTCAGCCGCAGTAAGAAGCTGAGATCCCTTATAAGATCATCCAAAGCTAGCTACAAAAACAAAATCACCACTGATTCTAAGGGCAACCACAAAGCATTCTATAGCTATGTCAAGAATCTCAATGACAACATCCAGATCTGCTCTGAGATAGAGCACAACGGCACTAAAATTACAGAACCAACTGATATTGCCAACATGCTGACAGATAGGTTCAGTGCTAACTTTACCCCCTTGCACCCCCTAAAGGGCCCATATCTATACAGGAAGAATGCAGAGTCCCTATAATCACATCTATGCAGGTAAAAGCTGCACTCTCTAAAACCATAACCACAGCATCCATGGGACCAGACAACATCCCAAGCTGCGTTTTACACGAACTTCAGAATGAACTGGCTCCCCACCTAAGCACCATGTTCAATCATAGTCTCACATCAGGCTTTGTGCCCACTGCATGGTGCACAGCAACAGTTATCACACTCCACAAAGGGGGAGCCGCCACCACCACCACTGATCCTGGAAACTGTCACCCTATTAGCCTGATGAGCCTGGTCTGCAAGGCCATGGAACGTATCATCATGAAACTCATAAACAAAGACATTGATAACCTCCAAACGCTGGACCCCACCCAGTTCGGGTTTGTGAAAGGCAGACTATGCCTTCTGAACCTGAGTGACTTCTTTGAGGCAGTCAATAAAGCCTTAGACGAGGGTAAGGTGGTTCACACAGCCTATCTTGACCTCGCCAAGGCTTTCAACACCATCCCCCATTCTGGAATTATAGCTAAACTCACTAAACTAGGTATAAATCCCTATGTCACAAGATGGGTTGCCAACTGGCTCACTGACAGAACCCACACTGTAAAAGTTGCAGACTCCAAATCTTACTTCAAACCATTAACAAGTGGAGTACCACAGGGTTCACTTCTGGGACCTCTCCTGTTTGGTATCTACTTGTCTGTAGTACAGGCTAACACAGAAGGCCTCTGGCTAACGAAGTTCACAGATGATTGCAAATTAGGAGTCATAGCAGAGTCCTCAAATGATGTGGACATCCTACAGAAGGGCCTCAGTGAGACAGATGCCTGGTGTCAGAGGCATGGCCTCAAGCTCAATGCCAAAAAGTTTGTCATCCCCTTTGGTAAAAACTCTGTACCCATAAACTGCCACATAAACAGCAGTCTACTTGACACCAAATTTGTGATAAGAGACCCTGGGACCCAGGTGGACAGTAGTCTCTCCTTTGAGCACATCGCCACAGTAGTCAGGAAATCCTTCTATGTGGCACACCTCATCACAAAAGCATTCTCATCCAGGAAAAAAGAGGTAATTGTTCCCCTCTACTCAGCACTCATTAGACCCATTATAGAGTACAACGCCCCTTTTGGAATGTGCTTCACAAGACATCTGCAGCACCTGGAAAGGCCACAGAAGTACCTCACAAAGAGGATTACTGGCCTCAAACAGATGCCCTACATTGACCGTCTCAAAAAACTCCAGCTTTACTCTGTAGCATATCCCCTACTCCGAGGAGATCTCTGCCTAACATAGAAAGCTATGTTAAACCCAGAGCTGTTGGACATGCTGCACCTAAAGAAATCCCAATCCCTCTGAGCTACAAGCTCTAGGGACCTAAACCTTGTCACCACAATAAACAGGACATGCTGGATGGATAGCTTCCTGTCCCAGAGACTTCCTATACTCTGGAACAAGCTACCCACCTGTGTCAAACAAAGTTCCTCATTAGCACTCTTCAAAAAAATCTTGATGAGTGAATGGGAAATAGGAAATACACCCCAGGGATCACTTCTGTGTCTCTGCTTGACAGGGGCACAGGAAATTAACTTTCTTGGGTGGCATAAGTCAGGGAACCTTGTTGGCTAGGCTTACTTAGGCTCTTGGGCCGATAGCCTAATACCTACCTATGAATTTTTGTTTTTCTTCCACTGGGCTGCACCTGTAAATGGTCTAAAGTGACCAGTTTTGTACCCTATTTATTTAACTGAAGACTGTATGTTAGTTAACATTTCTTTCCTGCAATCCAAAGTAACAGTGATACTAGGCAGTTCTGCAGGTTTCAGTGTTCATAAATACAAACAGTGAACTATACTTGTTCTCTGTTACTCATTGTTAGCTGTTTGCTGATTTTTGCATAACTTTTAAATCTGTGACTGTTTGTAGAACACATTTACTGTGGTTTTCTACCTTCCTTTTTATCTGTTTAACCTTGTGACTGCAACTACAGGACAATAATTACATATATGCTGTGTATGTTTAAGGGATTAGATCTACAGTTATGTTTATATTGTTTCAGTCTGCATAAACAGCCATAACTGGGTAATTGCATTTTCTAAACATGAAAACAGTTTAATATTTTGCAGTCTTTTGATATGTGTACATATTTGCTCTTATACTTGAGTATATATGTTTTTTGGTTATTTATACTCAATAGTATTGGTTTTGCATGGAAAAGTACAAGCTTCTGTCTTTAGAGCTCATGCATTTCAAGTTTATATACTAAACCCATTAATTTTATTATATTTGTTAGAGGTTTGCACTGAAATGCCTTGAAGTGCTTGTGTAACCTATTTACATTGGGGAAATCAAGTGGAAATGTAGGTAGAAGCTAAGAGAACATTTGAGAGATAATGAGGTCGTCCAGTAGCTGAATCATTTGATAGTCTTCATAATAAATCAGTTCAGAGTATATAGGCTTCTATCTTACCACAGGTAGACTTTAATGTACTTGATTGTGTGTAAAATGCACTCTTGTATAAAGAAAGTTTATGTATTATAAAGTTTGAAACTTTGTCTCCCGGTGTGTTAAATAGGGAGATTAATTAGAAAAAATTAATTTAATTATTTTGACTTATTTCATTATTTAATTAATTATTTATTTATTTATTTATTTTTATAAATATGTTTTATTTCTTGTGTAGCTCAATTCTGTTGAAGGCTTGTTGAAGCACTAGAAGTAAGCATAATAAAGTAGAATTTATGCCATTCATTGTCATTTTTCTTTAGTTTGCATTGAAATGTTTATCTGTTTTCCCCAAAGAGATAGCTAGGTCCTTACACATTTGTTTGTGCTTGTGATACTCATGCAATCATTGATTATTCTTGTTCATTGATCTTGACAAGTATAAATTCTCTAGCTCTACAGTTTCTGCTCATCCATTCTACTAGTCTTTAATAAGTGTGCTATATATATGCTGGTGGTGGCATTTATTCTATTGCAGTTTAATAAAAAAGTTTCCAGTTTGACCATCCTGCTTTAGTAAGCTAGACTCTTTATTCCATACACCTTCCCAGTATACACCAGTTGTGCCTCTTCTATTCCAGATTTATTTATTATTTATTGACCTTTGTTGACTGAGATGAACACAGAGCAGTGAAGGAAGAAAGATGAAAAGGAAGGAGATATGTACAATATAAGGATGCAAGATACTGACAAATTTCCATACATAAGTAAAGAATACAGATTAATATGTGGTGCACATACATTTACAAAGTCTGAATGTGCTAAGAAAGCAGCATGTGCACTGAGGCAAGGAGATCTTTACAGTTCTGTTTGAAAATTCATATATAAAACATTCTATTGCAATAAGTTGACCACAAAAAGTCGACAGTTGTACTACATCGATAATTCCCAGGTGAGGGAATATTCCCTTTTCCCAGGTATTGTGCAATCTCAGAGTTAGTATATAAAATTAGCAGGGGTGTAGGGGTTAAGGAAGGCTTGCCCCCCTGCAAATGACAATGTTATTTATTTATTTATTTTTTGGTTGCATGTGGTGAGGGTTTGGATAGATAGATAGATAGATAGATAGATAGATAGATAGATAGATACATGGAATAATGAATAATTTGATACTGGAGCACCAGGAGGAAAACCCACATGAATGCAGGAAGACATGCAGACTCTGCACAGAAAGTACCCCAGCCAAGAATTAAAAAGGAGAACCTCTTGCTGTGAGGTGACAATGCTAACCGCTGCACCACTGCACTGTCCAAAAGAGAGTAATGGACAGAAAATGGGACAGTAGTGGACAGACAGCAGTACAGAGAGAAAGAAAGAGAGAGACAATATGGAAGAACTGGCTGCCATAAGGAAGAACAAAGCATAAAGCCAGAAAGCTACATGGCTTTGGTCCAAATACTCAAAAACATTCTTGGGGTGTTACCTGAAAGAAATCCTCATCCTGTCACTGTCCACAGTAGAAGTACAACAGAACTGGAAGATGTCAATGGTTCTTCTCCTGCCTAGGAGAGAATTTAAAAGTATTTGGGAGTAACAGGTCAATTTGGAGTCTATACTGTAGGTCCTAATGCTATGAAAATTAAACTGTGACTCTTTAAAAAAAAAAAAAAAAAAAAAAATGGATAGTAGCTATTATTTAAATGTTAACTTACTAAGAGCTTATTGACATAATGTCCTCTGTAAATGTTGAACTTACCTAACCTGCAAAGGTCTAGTAACCTTAAGTTTTAAATGTTAACTCTCTAAGTGCTTATTACAAAATGTATTATTCTTCTGTAAATGGTTAATGGTTCTGTATGAATCCTTTGTTATTCTTTGTAACTTGCAACATCTTGGAGATTTTCTCCCCAGGCCTCCACTGAAAAAGGGCTCGTTATGGCACAGTGGACTTTCCCGGTCATCAAACAAATTAAATAAATAATAATAAATAAATTGTTGTTCCACCTATGAAACACGTTTATGTAGAGGGTTCTGGTCTCCCCCCACCATATGCTTGTTGTCTACATATATTAAGTCCAACATCACTGTATTATTGTACCTTGGAAAAGGGGAGAGCTTTGAGATACCACAATTTCTGAGTTGGCATATGTTTCTTTTACTTGTATTTAAATTTTCAGTATTTCAAGGATTCCACTTCCCAGAATTTCAGCAAGAACCCTGACATCAGTGATAGGAAAGGTCAGAGAAATATATTGAAAGGAAGGCTAACATCTTTGCCAGAATATAAAAGTATCCAGGATAGCAACAATTTGGATTTATAGCCTGAAGGTGCTTTCAATCAATCCCCAGATTAGGTTTTTGACATAGTCATGAGAGAAATCGATAAGACATGTCAGTAAATGTGGTCTATGTGGATTTCAATAAAACGTTCAACACGGTCTCACACAGACAACTGCAGGAGGTGGGCAGAATAAATGACTCAATAGGGGGAACAGAGTAAGGAAAACCTCTTTTACTTACTCATAAGTCTGCAGAAAGAGTGTCATCTTCTTATAAAGCTGCATTGAGAGATTCACTATCCTTATTGTAAGAATATTCAGATGCTGAAAATAATAGTCATTTATCACTATCATATATTCCCAGAAAGCTATGACTGAGTTAGCTACTTAAATACTTACAATATTTTCCTGTGTGAAAAAATATTTTTTGGAGAGTTAAGTTTATTGCTGAGTATAACCAGGCTTTTACATGAGTGCATTTTATCATGTCATGTCTTTTTAAATTTAAGGGTTTGTTTAACGCTTTAAATGTTTTAATTGATTAATTAATTGTAATTTGGTGTTTGTATACACTATATATAAAGTTTGCCATTGTGTGTATTTTTGTCTGAGGAAGTACACTCAATAGTAGTGCACGAAAGTGCTTACAATAAAACTTTCGGGGTTTGAGGATTTGTGGATTCCACTTTTTCCTTTTTTTTGGTTTATTCAGTTTGTTTAGTGTTATTTTCAAAGTTAAGGATTTAGTCTTAAATGCTACGTGGTCGAATTATCCAGCTAAATTTAAAGAAAATACTATAAGATTTGGCAATGACTATTCAACATCAATGATGTCAAACAGAAAAGCATGTGTGCCACTCATTAAAAGCTTAAAGAAAAATATTAAAGCACAAATCTTGTTTCCAGAAGATTTTTAACATATTGCAAAATGCAAATGACTTCATACCGAAAAATAAAATCCTAGAAAAACAGAAGAAATTGACTGGAATTGCTTTGAAGAGAAATGCAACAAGAAATGATTGGTTAATAAAAGAGAAATACAGGAAAAAACTGAAGAACAAATGGAACTCAATGCATTTCATGGTTATAAATTCTTATTAAATTAAAGGAGTGCTTATGAATAGGTGCTGAATATTACTTTTTACAAGTTAAATAATTTATTTATTTCTTTACCTACTTCAAATGGTTACTAGTTCCCCTTCTAAAATGTTAGTTTAATCTTTTAACTATATATGAAATTAAAGCTACTTATTTTCATTTAGAGTTTAAAAGGTTAAACTACTCATTTTATTAAAAGTTAAACATTATTATGATGAAACTTATGCTAGGTGATACAGTTTTCTGATATCTTGACATAGCTGAGTAATGTACTATTAAATATAATGCAAGACGCAACAAATGATACTAAAGAGGCATGTTAAGTTACATTCTGGGTTCTTAAAAATGGTCCAGTAGTGTGCTACCAATAGTATACTTAACATGCAATAGCACCCAAGAAAAGCACTCTATGTTATAAACAAAGTATAAAAATATTTTTACATATATAAAAGCTATTATTGGAATGATATCAAGTAATTAGAGTAATTTTTACATCTTAAACCTGGATCGCACATAACTGTTATTCTTTTATATGCTATGTCTCCTTTAAAAAACGACACTCTACTTTATATTACACTTCTCTTACAAACAGTGCTTACTGAATCATTAAGTGTTATTTCTTTAAATCCAATAGCTTGTTAGTAGTTAACATACTATGAAATGCTTTTTGTTGTTTTTTTAGTGGTTTGGAGGGGTTTGAGGGATTGATATGTAACGTAGAGGTTGCTTGACTTCATTTGCGAGCATTATGTAAATTGTTAACTGATGGACTGTTCATTTTTAAGCCCTTATCATGAAAAACAGCTTGTAACAAGTTAGAGTCATGACCACTTTTGTGACATTGTAGGAGTTCTGAAAATTCTAAAAGCTGTCCAGGTTACTTTTTCTTGTCTAAAAGTAAATAATCATAATATTTTGAATCATATGCTAAGATGTCAATCACTACAAGTTAGATAATAAATAAAAGGCAGCGAATTGCATTCTAAACCACTGTCAGTTATTAAATAGTTCTGAATGCTTGCAGTATACCAAAAGGATAGCTTGTTCACTTGCCTATAGAAAGACAAGTCTGATAAAAAAATTTAGGATTGTGTTTCTCTTTTATTGTCTCTTTTTAATGATAATAAAACTTAATATCTTAGAACAATTTTTATGGAAAGTTTGAATATTAAAAGGGAAGATTATTCAGATGCTTGTTCAGATACTATTAAACATAACATTTAAGGAAAAATAGGACCGTTTCTAACAGTAGTACTAGATAAAAGAGTATCAAATATATAAGGGTAAATATAAATGCTGTAGATTATGATTTTCTACACTAAAATTATAGCTAAAATATTAAACCTAGGAATACAGTAATAGTACAATACATAATATTTAAACAGAAATAGAAAGAGATCAGAATAAGTAAATGTGTATATAGTTAACAAATATAAATATGTCCACAAGGGTGGGAGGGTGGCATAATGGTTAAGGTGTTCACCTTATAGTCACAATGTGCAAGGTTTGATTCTTATATGGGGTAATTATTTGAGCTTGAAATGGCCCACAAGTGCACTTAGCCTGGTACTAATTTATGAACTTATGATCCTATGAACAATCTTACACATATTAAATAAAATAGAAAAATACAAAATCATCTGACCTATAAATTAATAAATATGAAAATAACAACCAACTTCCTCCCTATAGTAGAGCAGGGAGATAATGTGAGGTACAGGGAAATATGATTGCATTGATATTCAGTTTGGTCAATGTATAATAATGATTCTGAACACCTGTTTAACTTTTCTTATTTATAACAACTCACTGATGGACTTTTTTAAGATGATGAATACTAAAAATATGAGATACATTAATATCAATCAGACGCATAAGCTAAGCGTTGTTAGTCTAATGGAGAGTTTGAGAGGTAGTTTGTTCATCTTTTTCAACAAACTAGGAATACATTATCCCATGGTAGAATGTTATAGGGTTATGATATTAGGTCATTTTTTGTTTCAAAATGTTTGTCCATAACTGAAGATTTCATATTGTTATATATAAAATATATAATAGCTTATGTACATAAATGTGATTTCATTATACCTGTGCTTTTTTCTCTCTTATATAAATGGCTGGTTTTAAATGTATGTCTATTAATATTAATGGATAGAATAATCCAGTAAAGAGGGGAAGGCTGTTCAAATACTTGCAATTACATAAAGCTCAAACAGTATTTCTTCAGGAAATACATTTACTTAATACAAATGTAAATAAACTTTCATTAAAAATTATTTGGTTTTAGCAGGTTCTGGCTTTCAAGCTAAAAAAGAGGCATCCTCACCTTATGGAAGAACTCACCAGTAATGCCAAAAGTAAAAGATACCTATGTTGATAAGAATGGTATGTCAAGCATTGCTATAATGGAGTAGAGCAGAAAACTATATACATTGGTGAACTCTTATTAGATTCCAGGGTTCGGAGCTAAAGATGCACAAAATTACTTAAGACATTATAGCCTATTACATGAATGGTGAAGTCATAATGGCTGATGATTTTAATTGTATTTTATCAGACAAAGATTCCACTACAGAGAGAAAATTGAGAATCGCATCTTCAGCTAAACACTTAACACATTTTGTAAATCTAATGAATTTATATATATATATATATATATATATATATATATATATATATAAATGAGCTAAGGAAAACAAGCTCACTTCAATTTATCCATTATTCATATAGATATGGAGGACAAACACATATTGATAAAATGTCTCAAACAATCTGTTTTTACATATCAGAGAAGTTTCACTAGTTTTATGGCCATTATCCAACCACAATGCTATAATCTTTATTATTATTTTAAAAACTGATAATTTAATATGTCAGAAGAGATTACCAGTGTACATTATTAAAATAAGAAATAAACATTAATGGTGAAGTATCTGACATTATCCTGTGGGATTCACTAAAGGTTTACTTAAATGGAAGAGTTACAAGCAGGTATATTAGTAGGACAAGACACTAGGACAAATAATTTAATATACTACAGGCCAAAATAAGCACAATAAAGTTAAATCTAAAACCAAATGACATCAGTCAGTCTGAACTTAAAAACTTGAATAGAAAATATGTTGAAATTGTAAATCATAAACTTTCAGTAAACCTGGAAAAACTTAAATTTCAGGCATATTCAGTAAACCCTTTAAACTTGTAAACGTGTTCTTAGATCAAAGATCACAAATAATAAAAAGGAAAGAAAAACAGATATTAAAGGTATTCTTGAGGGCTTTGTAATATTTTATGAAAATATAAATAATGATACATATAACCTAGACGATGATATAGATGAAAGTTTTCCTAAGGAAAAATATAAATAATAAAATAAGTGAACAAATAAAAAAAAATGAGAGACCATTGACTTTAACAGAAAGAAAAGATCAAATAAAAAGTTAAAAAAACAATAAGGTACCAGGCTTAGATGGTCTTATACCAGAAGTATATAAAATACTGTTCGGCAATTCAGCTAAAATATTAGATAAGGTCTATAGATAAATAATAAACAACTGTTGAAGTTCCCCATCATGGAAATATTCCCTTATATTACCTATTTTAAAACAAGTTAAGGATCCTACAAAGTGTTCATCATACAGACCCATTTCACTTTTAAATGTGGACTATAAGATGTCCATTTTGGCTAACAGAATTAATCTAATTTTACCTAAACCAATTAGCAATGATCAACGTAGGTTTATTTTAAATAGACAAGTACATGATAATATAATAAGACTACATTCTTTAATAGACTATGCAAATAAAAATAAAAAAGAACTTTCTATCGTTAGTCTCGATTTAGATAAGGCCTTTTACTCGTCAATTTCTCTTACCAGTTTAAAACACTTAAAGTGTATAATTTCTCAACTGAGCTAATTGCATTAATTTCTAAGTTATGCAATAACTCTTGTGCATATGTTAAAATAGGTTCTTTTCTTTCTAGTTCCTTTAAATTACAAAAAGGCACATAACAAGTCTGTCCATTATCATTTACTTTTTGTGTTAGCTATAGAACCCTTTGCTAATAGTATTAGATCCAATAAGAACATTAATGGTATCAAAATAAAAGAAGATTCTGAACTAAATATTCAGTTATTTTACTAATAACAGGAAATATAGAGAATTCATTACAACCTATATTAGTTCTATGAGTCAATTTGAAGAAATCTCCAAACTTAAGATTTGATCATGATATAAAATGACTGGCCATTAAGATTAAAAAATGAGCACATTGATTGGTCAGCCCAACCAGCAATGAAAAAAAAGTATGGCTGCCTGGACTTTCTTCTATTAATATATGCTACAAATATTTTACTTTTGTTTCACATTATTGTACTGTATATCAGTGATCGCTTTGTTTCATTTAAAAAAAAAATTACAAAAGAGAGAGACAGGACACAGAAAAATAAAAAGATAATCAGATATGCTATGCAAAACTGGAGGAACTTACCTGATTATCATTTTATTTTTTTCTGTGTTGTCTCTCCCATACTTTGAAAGTCTTCCGGTTTCTTTTTTTTTAATTAAAAACAAGAAAAAAAAGCAACAAAGATCTCCCTTACTCCATTGCTTCATTTACACAACACTGATATACCGTGTAAGCATGGGAATAAAAGTCCCATACGCATGTGTATTCCCTCAGGAAAATCCCAGGATACCAGGGGGGAAAACGCAGAAGAGGGGCACATCTCTGCTATATAAGGATATTATTTAAGAAAACTAACATTTTTTCTTATAATGTATCATAGCAATAACCCATGGCTGAGTGTGGGTAATGCTGGATTTATCATGGTTGGCTTTGTTTGGTCACTCAGGCTTTGCCCTTGTTGAAACTGATATACATACTGTTGAAAATTTAAGGTCCAAATACAATCAAGATTCTAAGAATTGTTTAATTTTACAAATATTTAGAGACTTTGTGAACACAGAAATTAATAAGATATTTAACTTAGACAAAAAAATGTTCCCCAAATTATTGGAATTCCTAACAAGTACCAATAAGAATGCAATGAAAAATCATATTTGTCACACATTTATAAAATTCTTAACTTAGATTTCACATATTTAGACAATTCCTATTGGAACTACTCCTCAGATATTAATAATGAATACTTCTCTGAAGAACATAAGAAAATAATATTACAATCTACAGGTAAAACTACATTTTCATTATACTGGAAAATTCTCAGTTGGAAATTCTTACACAGAGCTTTTGTCACTCATTACAAAATTACAATTATGTATAAATCAAATAGAATTAAATGCTGGAGATGTGATTATGAAATAATAGCTTATTGGGCTCATATGGTATATGAATGTGAAGTCATCTCCCCTTTTTAGAAAAAAATAATAACTTCATTCAAGATCTGTGATCAGATAGCTATAATATTTCTAAATCTTTAGTTTTATTTAATGCTTCAATTCCTGAGATAATTCCAAAAATCCAAGAGCCTCCTCTCTGATCAATTACTGCTATAGCCAGAAAAGTAATTATTAAAAATTGGAAAAGTAAAGTTACTCCATCTAGTGTTGAATTTTTTAGTATGGCAAAAATTGTTTACAGTAGTAAATTGCTGAGAACTTCTAATATTACACATCCATATAAATCTTATCTTAAACTTAAAGACTTGCTAGAAAAATATTAATTGTCGTTGATATATATATATATATATATATATATATATATATATATATATTGCTGTATTGATCAGCTGTGGACCTATGTAGATAGTTATTTGTTTTATAATTCATTTGTTTATTTATTATTTATTGTTTTAAATCCAAATAAAAAAAAGAAAATAATAGGCATCCATAGGATTCAACCATGAGCAAGGGAAACTTGAAAGAACACTGCTATGTGGCAGACAATGCTATTAGAATCTTTGGTTGGACATGCCACTTAAAGGTGATGAATCTTTTGGGCTTAATATTGGATGATGAATGTGTTAGCTCATTAATGAGAGAGTGACGTCTGTTTGAACTCCTTTTTCAACACTCAAGGACAATGAAACTAACTTGTTTCATTTATGTTAAATTGTAACTTAAGAATTTTTTAGCAAGTTTTCTGTTCAGTGTAAGCAATAATCTTGATGTTACATAATTGCAGAAGACAGTTAATAATAATGGTGGGTTACTTGACTTTGAGTTTGTGTAGTTCAGATTTAGACAACTTGTATGAAGAAACAATTGATGGTGATAGGATAAGCAACAAATTACAAGATTAGCTGGGAGTTGGTAACATTAGATTAAGACTGCATTTTCTTAAAGAAAATGCATTTCATTATTTTACTTTACTATTTCATTTCTGCCCTTAGAGCCAGTGAGTTTATTAACACTTTTGAAATGGTTTGCAAAATGCAAATGAGACAGCAATTTCAATTTCCATCACATACGAAGGAATAGAAAACTTATACTTTGTTAAAAGAGGAATGGTTGTTCCTCAATAACCAGAAATGTTTGAAACAAAGTGGTAGCCTGTAAGGCAGGTAAGGGCTATAATGTTGCGATGAACAGAAATTAATTGTATATGTGTGATAATACATCAGTGATGAAAATGATTATGTGAAGTTACTTAGAATTTGTAGAACTGAATCCTTGTGTGTCTTCATTCCTTTGCTTGGGCTGAGCTTGAAATTGATACTTTGGGTTCAGTGCTGTGCACAGTTTAACCACTCAAAAAAACGTAGACAAATAAGTAATAGCCATTCAGTGGTCCCATGAAAAATAATTTTCACCAGGCCACCTTTACTCTCTATCTAAAATACATATAAAGATTGGGTTAATCCCCCTTTGGTGTCAGGAGTGTGGTTGTGGTTTCAGGAAAACATTGGTCTACTTCTTGCTTTCAGTTCTTAAGCAAGACACTTCAGAGACAAACATTTAAAACTGAAGCATGGGAAATTAATTCTGTTGGTTGACTTTAGATGCTAAAAGTTTATATTCTTACCTCATGTTTGGATTAAGAGTGAGGTATCATTATTTAGGGAAATGACCTGTAGCATATTTTGTTTTATCTTTTTGCATTTTTGTTTGATTCATAATGTTTTTCTTTCAGGGAAAATGTGTTTTGCAAAAACATGAGATGGCAGTGGGGCCTCTATTTACTCCTCCCACCTTAAGCTAACATTTTCATGTCCCATTTTGGAATAGGCTAGTGTGCAGTAAGTGTTTTTCTTTAGCTAAGTAATAAAATATATCTGATTCATAGGCGATATTTTATTTTTATTTAAAGGATGAAAGAAGATGGCTATGGGTCTTTTCATTCTATTAATGATAATGAAGTATGCATCAAATGTTCTTTTTCCACTACAGATTTGTGATCTTTTACATTTTTGGGATGTTACCCTGTCAAGTCAAGAAGAAAAAACTGTCAAAACTTTTAATTTGAAGAGAGACATCTGGGAAGTTGTTTTCATTGTTTTGATAGTGCTCAGCTTTCTTATTTTTTATCAAGTCCCTTCCATTAGGTGCAATTTATTAGGAGTAGAAGAAAGATCACAGAAGATCAAGGTTTTTAAAGTTTAGTCAAGCTATCATAAGTAGAAGACCAGATTGTTACCAACTTTGCTTAGAAAGGCTTTATATGAAAGGCAAAATTATGATTTCAGAACGGCATATGATGAGAAGAAATTTGTGTGTTATAACAGGTGAAGACAGTGAAGAGAGAACATATTTTTGTGATATGAAATATACTTATTTTTTTCTGAATTTTTTTCCTGTTATTAATTTGACTTGGCAGAGTCTTAGTGATAAGTCACATTTCAGGAGATCCTTTCTGCTAGACCCAATTTTTGTTTTAAAAATCTGTTAGGTGAACTTTTGTTTTTTATAGTACTAGGACATACTATTACATAAGTATCTGCAGGCATGTTTGAATGTGCTAATTGTAATATAATTCATTAGGTTTACAAAACAGACAATGTTATAACTGATTCAAAAAACTTGTCATCGGGGAATATTACACGTATTTCTTCCATTGTTGTATACGAAATTCTTTTGTAACTGAAACAAAGCAAATGCTTAAAGTTCCTACACAGGACCTTGTTAAGGATGTGTGTCACAAAAACAAATGAGCTCTGTTTATTTAAATGTGTGTCGATTACAAGGAATTCCAGTATTATCTCTCTCATTAGCTTTGTATCTACTGTTTGAACAGTGCACTACCCCAGTAAACAAATATAAAAAAAGAAAGAAAAGTAAAGGAAAAAAATGTGCAGTTAATGGTTTTGTTGATTTCACTGGTTTGGTACATGTTTAAAGTATTGTGTGCATATATTATTTTAAAATATAATACTGTTTCACCCCAAGGCACGATTGTGGAAGTTCTATGTCAGTGTCTTACAGATTTTCTTGTTAAATTGGCACCATACCTTTAAATGAAATGATGCTCATTTTAATGGTTCAGTGGATAAGTTTACTATTGTATTGTAACTTTCAGTTATTTTATCAAGTATCCCTTGCTGAAGCAGTAAGGATATATGTAATTTTGTGTTTAAATGTTTTTTCTAGTGAAATTTTCATGTACCTATTTGGAGACCGTTTATAATATGTGATGTCAGGTTACAGGCAGAAGTCCAGATAAAGGTCACTAGAAGATGAGAAGTGTGGACAGAAAAGGTTATAAACATAGGTTCATATGTGTGTATTAGGCTAATGGTCTTGGAGCCTTTACAAGCCTAGCCCATAGAAGTGCCCTGGCATCGTGCCTGACGTTAGTTCCCAGTGCCTGTATCAAGTAGAGCCACTGGAGTGATCCCTGGGGTGAACTTTCTATTTCTCATCAACTCATCAAGATTTCTGTTGAAGAGGGCCAGTGAGGTGTTCTGCTTGACATGTATGGGAAGTCTATTCCAGAGCATGGGCAGTCTCTGGGTTAACAGAGACTAAAAGACCTAGAAACCTTTCCAAGGTGACCTGGAGAGAGAGAGAAAGAGTGAGCAGATGGCATAGGTTCAATAGATACTGGTAGAGAAATATGAAGGCCTCAGCCTGAGAAGGAAGAACAGAGAATGTAGGCGTACTGCCTGTATAATCAATGTAATGACAGACCTACAGTGGAAATGGACAAGGACAATCCAGTCCATGTGCAACATGCTGACTTCAGCAAAGCCTTACCATTGGCTGCAGCTTCTATGTTTTGCAGCTATTAGTCTTAGGACTGGGGCTGTTTGGTTGCATTTGTCTTTGACTTAATAAAGAACATAAAAGAGTAGGATTGGCCTTTGCATGCATGACTTGGGGGTTGGGGTCACAGAGCTCTTTGGAGGAATAAGCTTAGGCAAGCATCCACAAAGATTTATCAGATGAGTGGACAGGTGACAGCAAAGATTCATTACAGAAAATGCAGAATTTGATAACTTGAACATAACGATGTGGACTGATGTAAAATCTTCAAGGGGATTGCTAAATCAGGCAAGATATAGATGCTGTAGTAACAGAACTGTAAATCACCAATTACAGCAAGACATGCAATATCAAAGACTAACACAATGAAGGAATGCATTTCCAAGAATAGAATCCAGGGACACGATTAACACGATGAAGGGATGCATTCTTAGGACATAGAATATGGGAACAAGACTAATATGATGAAGGGATGCATTCTCTGGGAATAGAATCCAGGGACAAGACTAATATGATGAAGGGGTGCATTCTCCAGAAATAGAATCCAGGGACAAGACTAACATAATGAAGGGATTCATTCTCCGAGAGCAGAATCTAGTAACAAGACTAACATGACGAAGGGATGCATTTTCCAGGAATAGAATTCAGGGAAAAGACTAACATGATGAAGGCATACATTCTCTGGGAATAGAATCCAGGGACACGACTAACACGATGAAGGGATGCATTCTTAGGACATAGAATATGGGAGCAAGACTAATATGATGAAGGGATGCATTCTTTGGGAATAGAATCCATGGACAAGACTAATATGATGAAGGGATGCATTCTTTGGGAATAGAATCCATGGACAAGACTAATATGATGAAGGGATGCATTCTTTGGGAATAGAATCCAGGGACAAGACTAATATGATGAAGGCATACATTCTCTGGGAATAGAATCCAGGGATAAGACTAACAGAATGAAGGGATACATTCTTAGGGAATAGAATCCAGGGACAAAACTAACATGGTGAAGGGATGCATTCTCCAGGAACAGAATCCAGGGACAAACAGCTAATTCTATCACTCTGACAGTTACACATCTCTGGTGGAATAAGATGCAGAGATCTGGAGGTCCATTAGGGAAAGAGCCATTACCATGATGAAAGGAGTGTGATGAGCTACTTAGGGAGATGAACATGAAGTACGACCGAATGAACTTGGGCAAATACACAGATCAGAAGCTAGGCTTACAAGATCATATATGTGGACTGTGAAAGAAAGTAGTGTAGGAAAAAGGGCAGGGGGGCATGGTCACATTTAGACACAATGAGGCCTGAAACTGTAGAGACTGCATGGTCACATTTAGACACAATGAGGCCTGAAACTGTAGAAACTGCATGGTCACATTTAGACACAATGAGGCCTGAAACTGTAGAAACTGCATGGTCACATTTAGACACAATGAGGCCTGAAACTGTAGAAACTGCATGGTCACATTTAGACACAATGAGGCCTGAAACTGTAGAAACTGCATGGTCACATTTAGACACAATGAGGCCTGAAACTGTAGAGACTGCATGCTGATAGAGTAAGGCTGTGCAAGGGGTGTGGACAGGGTATTGCATTAGAATGTTAAAAATATGTCTTATAGGCAAATATAGATTACCTCCCTTTGTGGTCCATTTTAACCTTAGCTAATTTCCCTTTCAGAGATGAGAATCAAACTGTATTTCCTTGTGACTGCAAGGTAAACACCTTTATCATTATGCCAACCCCCACTCCCCAAAATTGGACTTTCATGTATGGAATTATATTAAAACTGCAACAGAAAATCTTGTTTAGCTTATGACAAAACTTGGCCCTGAATATAGTTACTTATCAACACTTTTTGTATAATTGCCCTGGACCTGATGTGGGTGCCCAGTTACTTTCAGCATATTTTTTGAACAATTGCCCTACACCTTGCAGACATCTAAAATAATCTTCTTTACAGCAGTAGGTTCAGAGGGGTTAAAGCTGTGAGTTGTAGTTCCTGTGAGACAGTGGGCCCACTTTTTAACAAGAGGGTATTATTATTATTATTATTATTATTATTATTATTATTATTATCATCATTATTATTATTATTATTATTATCATTATTATTATTATCATTATCATTATTATTATTATTATTATTATTATTATTATTATTATTATTAAATTATTGATGGTGAGTTTGCAGTACTTTGGTTTGCCTCCTCCTTGGTTATGTGCTACCAGTACTTAAGTATTCAATACCCATACCTATAGGAATTGTATCCTGCCAAAGGTATAACAACCAGTCACCTTCCACTTACCCAAACTATCAGTCAACATGAGCTGCACTGAGTAAAAATACAGGCTTGGGTGCTATGTGCTTCTGAGCTTTCATTCCAGCAAAGACAGGGAGGCTGAATCTTGATAGCAGAATGCTGGGAACAACAAAAAAAAATAAATGTCCACACCCTGGCATAAAATGCACACCAAAAAATGAGGAGGATGGAGGGAGGGAGCAGCTACTGCAACAGTGATTAGCCAGACATCTGCTGTTATGGAAGTTTAATTACACAACTGCACTATGGCCATCATATTGACCACTGCTGTTGTAGAATTAGCTGTATGCGTAGATTACACTAGCTTACTACATTTGGGAGGTGAAAGGGGAAGGGCCCTTTAGCCCCTGGAGAATGGGCCTGATCTAGACCTAGAAAAGGAATCAAGCTTGCAATGCCTTGTAAAAAGGGGCCTATATCAGTTTAGCAAAAACTTACTTTGTCAAATGCCTTTTCACCGGCTCCTTTTCATCAAACTGTTACATAAATCAGAGAAACATTTTCCCAGGGAAAGAAGGTAAGTGGCCATTGTTACACATTTGCCCTTTTCCCCAATATAGTGTTGTCTTGGAGTTGTTATATATATAATTGGGGGGGGGGGCAAAAGCCCTCACATTACTTTGTTTAGAATGGTGTAATTTTTCTTATGATTACCCTGGTGGCCAAGTAGCTTTTTACCCTGGGAAACTGTTTCATGGTTCGATGAAAAGGGGACAATGAATAGGCATTCGACAAAGTAAGTTTTCGCTAAACTGCTATAGAGCCTGTAAAAAGTATCAGTAGAGGACCAAGTATCAGTTTCTAGAATGTTTCTGGAATCTAGTCCTTTCCAAAAAGCCATAGATGAAGCCAAGGCCCTGGTAGAGGGGGTCTTGACCCACCTTGGCATACCTCTCCACTTCTTAGTGCAAGAAATCTAGCCAAAGCCTAAAATAATGGGGGGGGGGGTGACAAAGGCCTTAAAAGGGACAGATTTTAAATATTTCTGTTATAAACTAAGAAAGTTGCCAAAATAACATTATTTACATTAGCATGCATTTTCTGAGGGATATAACATCGAAACACAAATATGTGTCATTATTTAGTAACATAAGTCCAAAGTGATTTGTCAGAAAACTGAAAATTTTATGAGGAACAGAGAAAAAATATGAGATGAAAATCTGGACAGTTGAGAGGTATGCTACCTGGAATAATTTTGCTGTGGTGAGTATAATGAAAGGTAATAGCCTGAGACAACCATTTGCAAATAGTCTGTTTTGACTCAGGTCGTTCCTTCTCACCTTCACAAGAAATGAGCAACTGAAATGAAGATGTGAAAGATTTAGTTCTTTCAAGATACTACATGAGCTGTCTGTGCACATTTAATGTATGGAGTCTCATTTCTCCCTCATTTTTAGGTTATGGAAAGAAAACAAAGAGACGTATAGTTTGCATTAAAGTAAACTCATAGGATTTTATCCATAAAAGAAGGATTCATTCCAAAGAAACCCTGTCTCTGTGGGAAATGACAGACAGTTGACTCTTATGAGCTTGTAACTCATGTACTCTTCTTGAAGAGGTCAGAACAACCAGTAAATCTGTGTTCCATGTTAAAAACATCTGTCATATTAACTGGTTTAAATGGGGCAAGTGTCAGCTTCTGTAACACAAAATTAACATCCCAAGGAGGGGCCACTGTTTTTTATGAAAAACTCCTTTTGAAAATATTTTGACATGGGAATGCATTGAAAAAGGAGGATCTATGGGCAGATATGCTGAAATTGTAACTAAATGAACCTTGGTGAGAAAGACCAAAGGATAATAACTCACATAAATATTGCAAAACCAGAGAACAGCTAGTCCTAAATGGGTGCTGGTTATGTTCTTGACACCAACTAGAAAATATTTTCTATTTGCTAATATATGATTTTCTAGCAGCAGGCTTTCTTTCCTTCCTCCATTAGTTCCTGCTGCACATCCTCAGTAAACAAATATAAGGAATTAAGGCTATATCATCCAAGTAGTAACCTGAGGTTGATTGGGTTCAGGGTGTATCAAACACCCCTGATCTTGCAAGAGTAGATCCATTCTGTGAGGATGCTTGTGCTAATTGGCCCTGGCTATTTAAAAAAAAAGGGAGAACCCCTATTGCCATGGTCGGAAGGGAGTCTGCACAGTGATCCTGGGAGATTCCTTTTCAATCTTCAGAAGTACTCTGGATATCAGTGGAAAGGGTGGAAAAACATACAGAAACATTCCTGTCTAAAGAAAGGAAAAGGTATCTATCTTCTAGGCTTTCTTGCATGGAGTCCTGGAGCAAAATCTAGCCATCTGATTGTTCAGGGAGTAGGCAAATAGATCTAAGTAACTCCCCACAGATGGATCAAATATTGGAAGACCCCCCCCCCAATCTAGTTAACATTCATGATGGTCTGACCTTGTCCTTCTCAGCTTGTCTGCCACACAGTTTTGCTCTGAAAGAATGTAGGACGTCTGTAGAGTGAGACTTATCTATGAAACTATATAGCATAGCTAACCTGCAAAGGGGGGAGGGTTATGACCTGTTTCTCCCTTTGCTTTGCTGTGGCATTGTCTGTGTGATCTGATATCATTAAATGTACAAAAATACAGCATTCTGTTTGCACAAGTCTAGAAGTGCAGCCATATTAAAACAGGTTTCACATAGGGGCGGCCCGTGCTATCGGACTGCCGGACTGCAGCCCCCTCAACTTCAAACTACTGATAAAATAAAAAAGAAAAAAATATTTTAAATTTCGCGCATGCGCACTGCTGCTGAGACAGTCTAGCGCATGGAGCATGCACACAGCAGTCCTGATTGAGAATCATGGACAGGAGCGCTCCCACAAGTCTATGCAGTTTAAAACTGCCTGGGGAAATGCATTGGGGTCGGACTGCAACGTCGGCAGTCAGGGGAAGGATCTGGATTGGATTGGAGTTTGCTGCAGGGGAAGATCTCACGACGGGCAGGGTCAGATTTGCACGGGATTTCTGCTGCAGTCTCGTCGGGATTTACTTACTGGATGTATGGTTTTGCAGACAACCTACCTTAGGCTTGAACCCTGTACCTTGTATGCAGGTGTTAAAGACCTGAATTCCCTACCCACCACCATTTGTAAAAAAATTGCAGATTTTTGCCTCATATTTGATCTGATCTATTCCTCATAATATCTGTGTTTTTTAAATATTACAATGCTTGAAATTTGATGGTGCAGTGGTAGCATTGATGCCTCACAGCTGTAGGCTCTTGGGTTTGGTTCTTGGCTGGGGTGCCTTCTTTGTTGGGGGGGTCTGTATCTTCTCCCTGTGTTTGTGTGGGTTTGCTTTTGTGTCCTCCCATGTTACAAAGACATGTCTGCATTATTTCTTCCTGGGCCTTTGCTGAGAATTGTTTTTTTTGTTCCAAGTCAGACTGTTTTGATTAACAAATTGACAGGCATTTAAATTTCAGACTTCAGGTTTCTGAATGTTTACTTCCTTACATATTTGCTGGTGCAGTGGCAGTATTGTTGTCTCACAGCTATAGGTTTTCTGGTTTGATTCTTGGCTGGGGTGCCTCCTGTGTGGAGTCTGCATCTTATCCCTGTGTTTGTGGGGATTTGCTCTGGTGTCCTGCCATTTTACAAATACATGTGTCTACAGTATTTCTCCCTGGGCCTCTACTGAAAATTGTTTTTGTTCCGTCAGAAGTAAAATTGACAGGCATTTGAATTTCAGACTTCATATTCTTCAGAAAATACATAGTAAAATAATGTTTTATTCTAGTAATAAATATATAGTAACACAACCTTTTATTATAGCATTTTTTTAAGTTTATGACTATTTGAAATTTGTCCTTATTTTTGGGACTGTAATACCCTGTTATTGGCTTTGTCCAGGTTTTTTGTGCTAAGGTTGACAGCTATGGCAAGAACTGAATTCACTGAATATGTTTGAGGGCTGTATTCCCTCCTTACTGGGTTTGTCCAGGTGTTTTGTGCTAAGAGGTTGACAGCTATGGTGAAAATTGAATTCATTAAATGATAGCCATTTAAGTTTCAGTCTTCCTCTCTTTCACAAAGCAGCTGATTTGGCGTAGTGGTATGTTGCTCTTTACTGTTATGCACAGGGACCTTGGCAGTAAAATGTACTGTGGTAACACAGCATTTTATTCTAGCAGCTTTCCAATATTATACAAGCAGTGTTTAATGTGTCCCTGGTTTTTGCCCTTTTGACCTACCCCAATAAATTTGGCTTTTTCCAGACTTCTTGTGCTGCAAAGTTGAGATGTAGTTGAGTATTGCGTAGATTTTACAAGGAGCTGAGAGCTGCAGGGGAAGAGAAGTTTAGTGCTGATTATGCTAAGTCAGCTCACATTTTTAATAGCACAATAGGTTATGTACTTGCTTTTAATGCAGAAGGTTGGTGGTTCTACTCCCATAAGGGGTGAATGCTGCTGTACTGAAAGTTAAGATACTAACTATGAGCCTGTTATCAGTTTGCCATCCATTTCCTCTTGCAGTATTACTAGCTTATTTTTAATGTAATTTAGGCAATTTATTCCTCAGGGGCATCAGACACTTTATTTTTCGGTGAAGCCATGAAATATAAAGGTGATTGCTAGCAGCAACCTCTTCATTAGTTACAGATTTATTTAACGTGGAATTATTTAGATGACTTTTTTACTACTTCAGAGATTGTGCATATTATTTACTGATAATGGTGTTCTGTAGAATTGTGCATATTTACTGATAATAGTGGACTGTAGAAGTTTGAGTAGACTTTTATGATGGAAATGTTCTGAATTGGGCAGTTTTGTTTCTTTGTTTACTGGAAAAATGTTCAAAGCAATAGGAAGGTATATCAAAGAGCACATGTATGTTTCATATGCACGGGGCCTATGATTTAAAAGCAGCCCAGAATTAATTTTTATCTGCCACAGGTAAAATGTATTTTTCTTTGAATGTGGGTTTTAATGTTGTTTCAATGAATGTGAGTTTCAAGGGCAGAGAAGTTTTAATGCCAAGTTTGTTTAGCAGATGTCTTAGTGTTTGTGCTGTAAAATACAAAATAAAACTTTCAAATGAAGTTCAAATCATCATAGAAGTAAATCAGTATGCACATTAGTGTTTATGGTAAATGGAGTGAAATAGCAAAGTAATGGATCATTGGAATGGCTGCAGGGCTCCATTCGACCATGGTTTTGTAAGGGGGAAGGGCGGCAAACTTAGACAGCCCCAGCTGAACTATACCTCCCAACTGTCCAGATTTTCAAAGAATGAATAGATTTTTTCCTTCTTATTTTTGGTTTGTTCCTCAAAATGTGTGGTTTTCTGGCAAATCATTTAGGAATTAAGTCACTAAATAATGACACATTAGTTTCAGACTTTATAACCTTCAGAAAAATGCATGCTAAAATAAGACCTGTTCTATCAACTGTTCCAGTTTATACAAGAGCAATTGTTAGTACTGTTTATATGTTCTCGCAATATATTTGGCCTTGTCCAGATTTACTGCATTAACAGATTGAGAGGTACATGCAAATAAATTGCTTTATAGAATTAGGCATAGCCAAACCTCTCAACTGTCCCTGATTTTGGCTCAAAATGTTGCTCTTCCCCTAATGATCCCTCCACAAAATAGCAATTTTGGAAGAAAACATGGAGGGCTTATAATTAAGAAATAACTGGAATAATCAGATTACTTTTATTTCAGAAATGCATGTAGATTATTTTATTTTGTCAGCTGATCAAGTTAGCAGTACTAATATTAAAGTGTCCCTTCTTTGACAGGTTCCTAGCTGTATTGTGTTGCTATTTTATACTTTTACATCACATTTTTGGTCCATTTTTCATAAAATTGTGTTATTTTTCGGCAAATTAGTAACAAATAATTAAAGACTGAAGTTAGAAAATAATGGCAGACATTTGAGTTTCAGATTTCATACCATTCAGAAAATTCATACTAATGCAAGACCTCTATTAGCTTTCTAAGTTTATAAGAGCAATATTTTTAAAAAATGTCCTTATTTTTGGGCTTCTGTCCCATTTCTTTGTATGGCTTTGTCCAGATTTCTTGCTCTGAGGTTGAGAGGTATGACAAATGTGTCAGGGCCATCACAAGTCAGCCAAAGGCATTTCAAACTGTGACATGCTTGTTGCACCCCACTCCCCCATGTAGTGACTCTGGATGTGTCGAATCAAGGCAAGCAGTGTAAATGTGCAGAGTATCCCCCCCCCCCCATCCAAGGTAGACACAAGTACTAGAGTGGCTTTTCATCTGTTCTTGATTTTTGCAGAATGGTCTGGTTTCTGCATATTTTTTGTACTGTTGATTTATGCTTATTACTCAAAGTGCCTGTTGCTCTGTGTTTAAGTAGCAATACGTTAATGACCATCAGGTAAGCTTGGCTGAGATTGCAAGATGCAAGTAAGCTTTAATAAGCATACTGTTATAGAATTGCCAACATTGAAAGCCTTTCTGTTGCCATGTAGAGAATACTTAACTAGATAATGTATAAGCCTTGGGTATTTAAATGCATATGCCAGTATTTGTAATAAAGGACAGAATTACATTAAGAGTCTCATTACACTTGGAGACTTCCAGTCATCTCTGCAGGCTTTACCCGTAAACCGAATGCCAATTGCATGGTCCATAACCTGTACAGTAATCCTTTTAAGCAATGTATCTTGAGCTTATTTCTTGTTTGCTTTTCATTTTTTACTTTGATCATGTTTTCCCCATGAAACAAGTAGATGTCAGGCAGCAGGTCTTTTTTTGGATAAGGAACATTTTTACAAGTGGGGGCATCACAGAGATACTTTCAGCATGTTACTTGGTACTTTAATAAAGCTGAATATAAATTATAATTAGAACTGCAGTGCAAGGAGAAGTGGTTTGAGTTGAGTGCTTCTGGTTTTTCTTATACTTGATTTTGACTGGCATTCCAGTAATGTATTTAAAAAGTAATTTATTTTTTCATGCCTCACAACCTTTTGTTTCCATCTAGATATTAAGTAAGCTGTCATGCCGCCAATGCATTGAAATATTTTTATTCTTCTACACTTATTTTTGTCTTGATTGGACTTTCATAATGATGGTTTGCCACCCAGGGCAGCGTATTTAATTAAAGTTAGTTTTTGTGGTTTTGAGCATAGCTCCTCCCCTTTCTGGTTGGCCACACCCCTTCCCCTTGACCCCACCCATTCAGCTGTCTCCTGCAGCCCCCCTGTGATTTGAAGTCACCAGCCGCCACTGGTTTCACAGTTTACATACAGTTTCAATAAAATAACCTTCAGTCAAGTATACTGATAAAAAACAGAATGTACATTTGAGTACAAACACATCTTGTTCATATGCTACAAGGCTAAAGAGATGCATAGGACGGAGTTTTGACATTATTAGGAAATACTTCAGATACAGTCAGTTAAGTTAGCTTTTGGACTGATATGCAGAAAGTCTTTGCAGTAAAGACACTCAAGCCTGAGTACAGAAGTCAGGTCAAATATCCAGCAATAACGATACTATTCATCAGAAAAAGACTGTTTCAGTTTATATTAATCAAGAGAATCAGAATATATGTGCAGAACCTTTTGGATATATTTATTAGCACTGTTATACAGACTGTTTCAGTTTATCAGCGCTGTTATTGAAAAAAGTATTCAGATATTGCTGACGTCTACCTTCACTATACATAATAAAGTATTGTTAACCGAACTACAGTGTTTGCTGATTTTATTGTGAAAGGTAAAAAAGATTTGACCCATAAGGGAGTGTCTTACACCTGTTCAGCACAGTTCTGGGTAATTAACAGATAAAAACAGTCATTCCAGTCTCGTTCCAGTAACTTCCATTTCTATCCAGTATCATCCATTATATAATTTCTTTCAGTCTGTAAGAACATGAAGAGGTCCAGGGGACCAAAGATGATTCAAATAGTTGAGTGCCTTGGTCAGTGTCAGCATCTATTTTATATTTATGAGCCCGTATCTGTCTTTGGTGTCCTACATCCCCTGCACTTTTATCCTTCCTGAAACTGCTCCACAAGCAAACTGCAAGGTGTCAGTTGTGACTGACTGCTTTAGAACAGGGAGAGAGGAGCAGAGAAAGAGAGAAGGGGAGACCTGAATTTAGACAAATTTGCTGTCTCCATCAAGTGGTTTCTCTTTTTACAAACTCCAGTACTGAGATTTGAAAAGACAAAGGATGTTGGTGCAGGGACGAAAGAAACTACAGATACCATTGTATCTTTCTCATGTGGAGTCTTGTCAAGATTATCATGAGAATAGATGCCATGAGACCCCAAATCCTGAGGTATTCCCTCAGAGTGACCGAAGTCAGATACAAAACATTAGAGATAGGTTTAAATGTAGATGTATGTGTTTCCTGTGGAAGAAAAGTTATTTCAACTGAGATGTCTAACACCCCAGGAACACAATCCTATGTGAAGGAGTCAAAAATGTCTTTTGAATGCTTCTTGAAATCCCAACTTGTATAAGAGATCCCTCACCTGAGAGATTTCAGACACTTTGAAAATACTCTGAAATCTCTGAAAAGATAAGCAAGCCATCTAAATATGAAAAATGTAGATACCCTGTAGCTTGCTATGAACTGTAGCTGGAACTTGACACTCTATGAACACTGTTGTTGCAAAGAGTAACAGAGAACTAATAATGTGATCCAGACACACAAAACTGTAAGAAACACCTGAAGTATGGATGAATAGGGATGTGATAAGAATCTTTTAAATCCAGTGTTACCAAGAAAATGTAAATGAGGAAGAAGAGGTAACAGGTTGTGAAGTGACATCATTCTGAACTTGGATACTATCACAAAGAGCTTTAGGAAAGAAAGCTCCAGAACTGGTGGCCAACAGTTTCTTTCTTTGCCACTAAAACATATTTGAATAAAAACCTTCCCAGGAAGGAGGAACTGGTTCTGTCACTCCTTGGGACAGTATGTGTTGAAGGAAAGGGGGAAATAAAGGAATCTGGTCTGCTGGATGACAAATTACCCTATAGAAAGTAGGAATTTCCTCCCACTCCCATATGTAACCTTAGTAAATTATCTTCAGAATACTATTTTTTTATATTGAAAAAACAGTGAAAGTGTTAAGAAGAATTTAATAAGTAAGCCATGGTGGTGCAGTGGTAGCGTTGTTGCCTCACAACAAGAGGTTCTCCCATTCTTTTCTCGGCTGGAGCACCTTCTGTGTGGAGTCTGCATGTCCTCCCCACGGTCGAGTGGCATTCGGAAGACATGCGTGAATGGGCATGCCTTCGCTGAAGGTTGGGCATTGAGCTGGCACCTCGGCATCTGTAAAAAAATCTACTGCCAATCATTAGCGGACCAGAGTTCCGCTGTAGCGACCCCTAACCGGGAAAAGCCGAAAGAAGAAGAAGAACTACGATATGAATAAGAAGTATTGTAATAATGCATTTGCAAGACATGTAGACACATGTAGAGATAGAGAAGACAGAATTCTAGTGTTTAGAATTATAAAAACTGTAGATAAAGGTCTCAGGGGAGATGAATAGAAAACTTTTTAGACTATTAGGATTAATATATGGCAGCTTATATTAAATGCAGCAATACAACCAGGGTTAAAGGAAAGTGTAGCTTTGCAGCCTGTTCTTAAATTAAGATCTGCAAAATGATAATACATAACAGATAGTATAATGGAGTTTAATAATAAATGTTTTTAAATAAAAACATATATTTTTTTATTTGGTGGTATTTTAAAGTGCGTAATATTTATTGGAAAGTCATCAGCTTTAGATGGATTTGTACTTGGAATTTCATGATGAAAAATCTTTTGTGATTATAACAAGGATTTTTATTATATAATGTTTTTATATAATTTTTATGTCTGATCCTTAACAAATTAAAACTATGTTCCTTTAAATCAGGAGTAAGAACAGTATATGAGGAAGTGACTTTTTTGAGGAGTATTGTGATGAAGTCTCCAGTGAGGGACAAAAGTACTTCATGTATGTGTTATCCAATATATGATTTTTGTACTTTTATAGTTCCCTGGTTGTTGCTTGTTTTTTTTTTGGCACCCCTTAGTGGTTCTTAGTTTTATTGTGAGTGCTTACCCCTTCTGAGTGGTTCCATATAAATTTTAATATCCCACTACATAACTCTTTATAAACAAACCAGTCCTTCAGCCATGCACTTCAGTACATTTACAAAATACCCTCTTTGTCAATTCACTAATTTCTTGTACATTACATTCCCTATACCATCTGGGAGTGATGATCAATATTTAGGTTCATAGGTAGGTACTAGGCAATCTGCCCGAAGACATTTATAAGCCTAGCCAGAATGTGTTGGTGTTCGCCACCCCCTTAGATTAGTTCCCTGTGCCTCTGTCCAGCAAAGCCACTGAGGTGATTCCTGGAGTAAACTTTCTGTTTCCATTCCACTCATCAAGGTTTACCTTGAAGAGTGTTAGCGAGGAGCTGTGCCTAATGTAGATTGGAATCTTATTCCAAAGCATGGGAAGTCTCTGGGACAGGAATCTATCTCTCCAGCACATCCTATTTATTGTTGTGGTGAGGTTTAGATCCCTAGAGCTTGTGGCTCGAGGGGATAAGCTTTTCTTTAGGTGGAGCATGTCCATCAGTTCTGGGTTGGACATGGCCTTGTATGTCAGGCAGAGATCACCTCTGAGTAGGCAGTATGCAACCAAGTACAGCTGGAGTTTCTTCACTCAAGCTGCATAGGGCATCTGTTTGAGGCCAGTGATCCCCTTGGTAAGATACATCCCAAATTGGGCATTGTACTCTATGATGGGTCTGATGAGCGATGAGTAGAGGGGCACAATGACCTCTTTTGATCTGGATGCGAACCCTTTTGTGATTGGGTGGGCCATGTAGAAGGATTTTCTAACCACTTTGGCAATGTGATTATCAAAGGAGAGATTACTGTCTACTTGGGTCCCCAGATCCCTTATTATGTCTTCCGTATTTAGGGGACTACCACCTATGTGGTAGTTTGTGGGTACTTTGTTTTTTCCGAAGGGGATGACTATGCACTTTTTGGCATTTAGCTTGAGGCCATGAGTTTGACACCAGGTATCTGTCTCAGTGAGACCCTTTTGGAGGATGTCTGTGTCAGCTGGAGAGTCAATTATAGCCCCTAGTTTGCAGACGTCTCCAAACTTGGTCAGCCATAGTCCTCCTGTGCTTGCCTGTATCTCTGAGACGTATATGCCAAACAGGAGGGGTCCTAGGACTGAACCCTGGGGAACACCACTTGTAACCGGTTTAGAGTCAGACCTAGCTCCCACAACTCTTACCATGTGGGTTCTGTCATTGAGCCAGATGGCAACCCATCTTGTGATGTAGGGATTTAAGTTCAGGCTGGTGAGCTTGTCTATAGTACCAGAATGGGGAATGGTGTCGAAGGCCTTTGCGAGGTCTAGGTAGGCTATGTGTACCACCTTTCCCTCATCTATAGCCTTGTTAACTGTCTCAAAGAAGTCCACCAGGTTTAGGAGGCATGATCTGCCCTTAACAAAGCCAAACTCTGTAGGGTCCAGTGTTTGGAGGTTCCCAATGTCTCTGTTAATGAGTTCCATGATGATGCACTCCATAGCCTTGCAGACCAAGCTAGTCAGGCTTATAGGGCAATAGTTCATAGGGTCTGTTGTGGCTCCACCTTTGTGGTGTGGAATAACCATTGCAGTGTGCCACTCTTTGGGTATGTAACCTGTGGAGAGGCTGAGTTTGAACAGTGTGTATAGGTGAGGGGTTAGTTTGTCTTTGAGCTCGTGTAGGTTACAGCCTGGGACACCATCCAGTCCCACTGATACTGTGTTTTTGGCTTTGGAGAGGGCTGTTTTAACCTGAGTGTCTGTGATTTCAGGGGCTCTACATTCTTCTGATATTGTTATGGGCCCTTTTGGGGGTGAGAGAGGGGTGAAGTTTGTGCTGAACTTGTCGGCCAGGATGTTGACAATATCAGTCGGTTCAGTGTATTTTGTACCATTCTGCACTAATTCCGAGCAGATCTGAGCATTGCCACGTCGATTCTTAACATAGCTAAAGAATGCCTTGTGGTTATCCTTGGAGTCCTTGGCAATTTTTCTTTTGAAACTTGCCTTGGATGATTTTATAAGGGATCATAGTTTCTTGCTGATACTGATCAGGGATGTCTTCCCTTCTTGGGATTTTACTATTTTATGTACTAGTTTCCTCCTTCTATTGTATAGCTTGTTTGTGGCAGGAGTCCACCAGTCTGGTTTCCTTTTCTTGGAGGAGTGAGTCTTGGTTTTGCTTGGGATAGCACAATCCATGCATTCCTGCAGGTGTCCGTAGAATGCATTAGTAAAGGATTTTGCAGCTTGGAAAACGTTATCCTTTAGCATGGGGGCTTTGAAACTTTCCTCCTTGGTCTTAAGTAATGTGAAGTTTGCTTTTGAAAAGTTTTTCACGGTGGTTTCCTTGTCCGGGCATGGGGGCAGAATGTGGATATCCAAAGTGATTTTTTTATGGTCAGATCTAACCAGCAAGGGGTTGACCTCCTGTGTAGAGCACTGGTCACCCATGTTGGTGATGACCAGGTCCAATATGTTGTCACCTCTGGTGGGAGTGTTGACCAGTTGATCCAGGGCATTTGAGTTTATAAATTCTAGGAAATGTTGGGCAAGGGAGTTCATACTTGAGTAGCTCTCCTAGTTAATGTTTGGGTAATTGAAATCACCCAATATTAGAGTGTTTGGTAGGACCTTTATATTTCCCAGTGTTTCCAGAAATCCAGAACAGGGGTCCTGAAACATGGTGGGTGATCTGTAGCAAGCTACAATTTGAATTGCAGTTTTGCCCATTATTAGTTGCACATAGATGATCTCTGAAGCATTGTGCTGTGCCACTAACCTAGAGATGTGGGTATCCTTAATGAATATGGATATGCCCCTGCCTTTTGTATTTCAGTCCGGGTTCTGTGGCCAAAATGTATGGTATGAGTTGTAGCCTGGTAGTGCTGGGGTGCTGTCTGGAGCCTTAAACCAGGTTTCTGTTACTGCACACATATATCGATTTTCTCCATACTGAGGAGTGCCTCGAGTGCGTGCATTTTGAGGTTTAGACTTCTGGCATTGAGTAGCATTACCCTCAGTTTTTTGTTACTTGTGCTATTTATGGCGGTGGGTTTGTCTTTTGAGCCTTGCCTAAAAAAGGCACTATGGGGGTGGCAAGAGTCTTGGCTAATATTCGAAAGCCTAAGGGTGACAGGTGCAAGCAGTCTCTTGTGAAGCAGCGTGGCTTGTCGAGCATGTCATCCCAGGCAGACAGACACTGGATACCCTTTGAATGACACCAGAAATGTATCCAATTGTTGAAATTGATAATGTTTTCTTTATACCGTGGTATCATTCTTGGTGAGGGCAGGATGCTACTCAGGGTCAGGGTCATACCGACCTGGGCTACAAGATCAGAGAGCTCTTCCATGTCTCTCTTCATGTAGTCCAGGGAGGTAAGGCTCAGGTCATTCACACCAACATGGACAATGACAGTCGTATTTGTACTTGTTCTGGATTGACCTGAGTGCTTGTGTTATGTGGCGGATCCTGGCACCCGACAGGCAGCTAACAGTAACCTTCTCCTTATTCAGCCTAGTGAGTGGGACGTCAGTGTGCCTGACTATAGAGTCACCTATTACTAGTATGTTGGGTATGTTATTTTGCCTTAAGAGCTGTGATTGCATGGCACACTGGTTTTGTGAAGTATGTGTTTCATGATTTGTGTTGGGGGGGTGGAGGTTGCATGGATGTCTGCTTTGGAGGTCTCTGTTGCTTTTGCAGATTTTTATTTAGAGCCGCCGAGTATGTTTTTATGTATTTATGTGTGCGTTTTGCCAGTGCTGGTTTAATGGGTCTATGTAAGACTGGTGCTGTGATGCAAGTATTTCCCTTCTCTTCTTGGCTGTCTAATCCAACCTTGGGTTGAAAGAGCTTAGCCTCCAGTTTGGCTGTATAATTGCATCTCTCACATGTATTAGTGTATGGTGGTAAGAGGAGAAGGTTGTCTGTGTACATGAGGCAGTTGTAACATTCCCTCAAAATGCCCAGATTCACCAGTTGGACTGGAGAGTACGCCTGAAACTGCCCTTTGGACATGCCTGGATAGGTACAGTGAACTGTTTTACTGAATGGCTAGTAAGGTTGAATAGAAAGCCTTGTCCTTCTGTACAGTTTAGGAGGGTCTAGTGCTAGAGTTTATAAGAGCCAGGCTGAGAAATGAATGGCTTGAGTGCTTAAGTTGAAAGTTTGCCTTGTTCCAAGGGAAAAATTGAAGAGGACACTTTGTGGAGCCGGGAATAGTTATACCCTAGCTAACCGGCGCTGCCTGGCGTGCAAGACCAGGCAAATGCGATATTTATAGCAGGGAAATGAAAGAGATAGAAATTAGCCCAAAATGGCAAATAAACTACTAATTCCTGGGCTGAAACCACTCCTCCAGGGACAGATAGGCTGCTCAAAGCTCCTCTCTCACACAGGTGAAGAGAGAAATTTCCTTCTATCCAAGTAAGGTATGGGCAAACACAGAGATTTGTAACACAGCCCTGAATTCAGCACTTAACCTGAAAACTGGACTATACTAGCTTAGAAAGGCAGGAAACAAGTATTTTTTTTGTTTTTTTCAGAAAATAAAGCAGATACAATAGAAAACGAACAAACTGATTTAAACAAGTTACCCAATTAACCAGAAAAAAAGCTCAAAACTGAGCCCTGCTCCAGCAGTCTTCAATCAGATAAGTTCTAACTGCACACTCCTGCTGCTAGGGTGCAGGGGAACCTTCTCCAAAAAAAAAAGATGGCCTGGATCAGTGCTACAGCAACAAGGTGCACCTATTTCAGAAAGAAACAGTTCAAATAAGCAGGCACAACAAGCCTGTGACCAGAAATTCCCAGCTCAAAAGGGCAGAATCCAGCCCTTTACTTTATTTTTACTTCCTAATAACTTCATCCAGTTCACCAATAGCAATTTCTTTTTCAAATTCTTCCTTAACTCATTCTGGATTTTTGAAGTGAAACTTCTTATGGGACGGTGTGAGAACTCAGTGTAACTGAAAAGTGAAATGGAAGTACATCAGTCAAACTCCACCCTTAGGGGCAAAGTTTGACTTCAGTACTTCTACTTCAGCTTTTCAAACACACACAATGAAGAGTTAGAGCGAGCGATTCCACACACATATTCTGACAGTGAAGAGTGAGGGCAAGCGATCCCACACACACACACACACACACACACACACACACACACACACAATCTGATAGTGAAGAGTGAGAGTAAGCGAGCAATCCCACGTGCACACACACACACACACACACACACACACACACACACACACACACACACACACACACACACACACACACACAATTTGATAGTGAAGAGTGAGAGTAAGCGAGCAATCCCACATGCACACACAAACACACACACACACACACACACACACACAATCTGATAGTGAAGAGTGAGAGTAAGCGAGCAATCCCACGTGCACACACACACACACACACACACACACACACACACAATCTGATAGTAAAGAGTGAGAGTAAGCGAGCAATCCCACATGCACACACAAACACACACACACACACACACACACACACACACACACAATCTGATAGTGAAGAGTGAGAGTAAGCGAGCAATCCCACGTGCACACACACACACACACACACACACAATCTGATAGTGAAGAGTGAGAGTAAGCAAGCAATCCCACGTGCACACACACACACACACACACACACACACAGTGAGAGTGAAGAGTGAGAGCGAGCGAATGATCACACACACAGACTGCTAGATTTGCTGGAGTTGGATTTCTTTTTATTTTAAAACTGGTTTAGACTATTGCAGAGTGAGGCTAGATAAATTATGCTACTTTCATTTATTTTTTTCTGCAAAGTCAAACAAGTCTTTTTATATTTTATATAATTTCCATATGAATAGAATGTACTGATGGATGGAATATTTTGAGACTTACATATACTTTGCTTACAAAATCAGCTGCGTTTTGATTTTAACACCGCAGCCTAAACATTATTTAGTTGTGGAGTGGTTTTACATTAAATGATTTTCTATTCTGGCGTGCAGGAGTAATTTCTTTATTTAGCATTTTGTACTATACTTGTCATCGTCACATAATCAAAAGTATGTCTGCATACTGTTGGTCATCTGCATCCCTTTGCTTATTTCCAGGTTAGGGGTTTGAGACATTATTACTCATACTAAAGTAAGATTGGATTGTTCCTCCTCCAAACGTAGTTTCATGAAAATATCCACTGTTTTGGGAGAATGTGAACTTTTTAATTTTTAATAATAAAGTTCTCCAAGACATAAGTTGTTCTGGTTTGTGATACTTGCAATATATAAATGCATTTTTATTTTTGGTAGTGGCATATTCATTGCTTCTTCTGTACTTTTGCCATTTGATTTAATTGAAAAAAAAAATGAAATCATTAATAATCCATCAGTACTGCGTGCAGTTAAGAGTGTGATCTCTATGGAGTTTGACAAACTGTCATAATTTTTAGGTTTAAATTTGTTAAAGCTGGTTTGTAGTTTTATCAGTCTTTAAGTGTGAGTACTACAGGCTGTTAAGATTTTTTGACTAGAACATTAGCTTCGCAAAGCATGATTTCCTGATCTGCATTTCAAAGGACTTCACAACACTTTTCCATGAGTTTGTATTTTATTTTATTTATTTGTTTTTGTTAAGCAGGTTATAACAATATTCCCACCAGATCATTTTCAGATTTAGCCCAGGGTTACAGATGTAAACCAAACAAACAGATTAAACAGTCAAGATATAGTATTTCAAAGAATAATAGTGAAAACAGAATATTTACAATCGTCAAAATCATCTGCTTCCAGCTTTTCCCGGTTAGGGGTCGCCACAGCTCATATTTACAATAGTCAAAAATTACTGCTAATAACTTCACATATTTATAAATGCTAGGCAACACTTGTTTTTTTATAAAAAGCAATGTGCTTGGTCGCCAAGTGGGGTAGAAGTGAAACTTGTGTATGAAGTGCGAAGGAGCTTATGCTGTACCACTTTCTTTCCTTCACACTTCGTTACAGAAGTTTGACTTCTACCGCATGTGGTGACCACGTGCATGTGTTTGGTTACTTTGCATTCTCCCTTACTTTTGCTCATACATATTCTCATCACACTTTACTACAAGACTTATAATTTGCTCGTGTTCTTTTTACCTCTCCTCTTACCTTCCACCTTGTAAACAGTATTCCTGCCTAAACAATAATGCCTTATTTCTGTCTAAATGTCTTTTATTTATTTCTTTTCCACTGTAATAATGCTTTTATTTTCCTCTAATACATTTCTATACATTTTCTTATACTTCACTTTCTCTTTCCTTACATCATTCTGCCATTGGAAAACACTTTTTATACTTCTTTTTAATGCAGTTCACCATCCAGGCCACTCTGCAATTTCATCCCATAATTTTCATTTATTCTTTTTATTTCTTTTCCTATGTTAATATACTCCCTTCCTTCCGTCATCTTCATCCATATTATTTAATGCTCTGAAAAAACATCACAGCTGTGTCAGCATCTGTAACCCCAAACCTTCCAATAATTCAAAGTAATCAGGTTCGGATGTAGGTGCCCCATTTACATTGCCCATTGGCTTTTGTCATTGAAACTTAATTTATTAATTTTTTTGTCACTTCCTGTATTTTTATATCTTTCCCTTTTTTCACATTTTCTTTCTTAAATCATAAAAAGTCCCCCTCAATTATAATTTTCATGTTAATCTCCGCAGTCTATTATTTGATGAAACAGATACTCTCTTTCCATGCTAGTTATATATGCATATAATATTCTAATTCTATACACGTGTTCTCTATGCCTCAAATTCACAACAGTTAACCTTCCCATCCTTATCAATGTAACATCTAGTATTTTCACTTTTCTCTTTTTTACATGACACACCCACCCCTGAATAACGTTCCCTATAATATTTTCAACCCACAAATTTTCTGTTTGCAGTCATCCTCAACAGAATAATATCCATGTCACATTTAGCACATCATTCCAGTATCCCTGTCTTTCTTATTGTATTAAAAAAATCACTTGGCATCTGTTTCATCGTGTTTTTTTTTTTTTTTTTCACATTTCAAAACATCTTCCACACTCTATTTCATAAGTTTCTCTCATCTCTAACTTTCACAATATTATCAACAGTTTCACATAAACTCTGCATGCATTTTTTTGACATCATCTTCTTCCAGTTTACCAGTTCTAAACTGCAAAATAATTTTTTAAGATTTTAAATTACTACCAGAAAATAAATGTTTCATGGATAAATGTCCTTTTTGTTACATTGTTCCAAAAAATATCATCACCGGTCCATTGGTTTCAAAGGTTAAGTCACAAAAAGTCTCTGTCCCAATATGCAAGAAAGACTTTCTTGAGCTCTAAAATCCAGAACAGTTAACACAATGTTCCATACATAATAGTTGTCTACTACAGTATCATTTGTTGTTGTTCTTCTCACAAACGCCCTTCTCTTCTTTTCAAAATTAGTTTAACTTGCAGTTTGTTGCTGCTCTCCTTTTTTGCCTGCTGTCACTGCTGCATATGTTTTAGTTACTCAGTTATCTGCTGCAACAAAATCAGATCCCTTCTCAGGTTGTTGCTGCTTTCCCCCTTTTACTTTCTGTCACTGTTGCATAAGTTTTAACTGCTGCATTTTCTGCTGTCACATCACCCGGTTCCTTTTCCACTTTGCCATCTTCTGTACTTCCAAAAAAAGTTATCTGCCGTCTCACTCCATGAATCAACAGCACTGCCACCTGGATCATACTGCTTGATTATTTTTAACAGAACATCTGCAGACCTTCCTGATGCCAGTTCTGTTATCTGCACCACTTCAACAGACACGCTCACTTCCTTCTGCTGCTCTTTTGTAACATCCATCACACAGGAATCTTTGTTTACACTCTGAAGCTCCATATTGAGCACATTTTTTCTTTTAAATTTTCGCTTTCTGTCTACAAACTCTCCATAGCTTTTCCTCCTCCTCTATGCTGCTTTCTTAGGTCTCTTCTTTGCTGTTGTAGGAGCCCTCCAGCACCATATAGCAGCCCCAAAGAGTAGGGAAAGTTCCTGGTGCCCTGTCTAAGTTTCTTCTAGTAACTAGGAATACCACTTCAGGACTCCCCTGAAAAGAGGCCATTAGCCTAGTGAGACTAATGCAGTTAACAAAATGTAAAGAAAAAAAAAATGTTTTACTATCCGTTGGGATTTGGGAACAATTTCTGAGCATGTCACAATGGTGCTGTTTCACCCTATGATCTCTAATCACTGATGTTTGCAATACAACCATTTATTCATTTGAAAAAGAAATCACAAATGGGCCCAGCTGTATGATGCAAAGGATAGTGCATCAGAGTGGTTTGGCAAAGTACAGAAGCCCAATTAGTTGCCAGGGGTATCCTCTCCCCCTCTGTCAAAACAAGTTATCATATACTTGGTAAGACAACTGTATTCTAATATTTTGCATATACTGGGATGCAAGTGATGAAAATATTTAATTCAGGCATCTTCAAATTCCTTCCCAAGTGAGCCACAAAAAGAGAGTTTTATAAACTTTACTTAGTAGTAAGAATATAGGGCTCACAACACATTACTATTCCCAGACCATGAACAGGCTGCTCTCTCAAACCTTTAGAATACACTTTTCTCTAACTGCATGCACTTAGTAATGTGTATTTCTTCCTTCCCTGACCTTTCTTTTCTTTCTTCCTGAACTTATTTTTAAACATTATACAGCTTTTAACTTTTTGACCGAAATTCCCTTCAGATTCTTTCACTCAAAACTGTTTGAGCCGGGGGGCGTGGCCAAGGATGAACACAGGATAGCAGCAGATTTCTTCAGCTCCACCAATTTCATTACACTGACAGGAATTAATTACTTAAAAATTAATTTTTGAAGTAATTTTCTTTCTAAATATGTTTGTTTTATATAGTTCTTGAACTATATCTAAAAAAGAAAGGAAATCTTAACAATATTCCTGTCAGAAATCACTTTGGAAATTTTCCTGTCAGTTTATCAGTCTGAAATGAGTTCCAGTAAGACAAATTCTCAAGACTCCAGCATCAAGAAAGAACTTCAGTCTCTGATAATTATAATCCAGCAACTTACTGCTAAGATGGATAAAATGGATACTAAAATAGACACCTTCATAGAAAAACTACAAAACAAATAGACTTGTTACATACAGACCTGCAACAACAGAAGATCCAGATGACAGGCATAGAAGAAGCTGTGAATGACATGGAAAATAGAATACAAGAAGAGGAAATCAACATTGAGTTTCTGCTGAAACAAAATACACATTTACAAACAAAGCTGGATGACCTGGAAAATAGATCTAGGCGCAATAACATTAGGATTTTTGGACTGCCAGAAAATATTGAAGGTAACAATATTACTTCTTTTTAACAACATGGCTCCTAAAACTTTAGACTTACCAGAAGCATTCTCTTTTGGTATCGAAAGAGCACATAGATCTATAGCTAATACTAACTCTAACAAAAACTATCCTAGATCAGTTATAGTTAGATTTTTATCATCTTTTGATAAAGAGATGGTTCTTAAATCTGCTTGGGCTAAAGCTCCTGTTAAGATTAATGAGTCAACTGTGCGTTTTGACAATGACTATTCTTCCATAGTAATAGCTAAAAGAAAAGTTTTTCTGCCACTAATAAGGGAGCTTAAAAAAGCACAGTTTAAAACAGACCTTCTGTTTCCTGCCAAGCTTAAAATCTTCCTTCCTGATGGTCCTAAAATTTTCGATGACTTAGACTCTGCTTTACTGTTTATCAAAAAAAATAAGATTTTGGATAAAATAGAAGAAATGGAATGGGCTAGTCCTTCATTAAAGAGACTGGCAACTGAAACTTCGTGGAAGACTTCAGAGAAGAAGAAGAGACTAAAAAACAAATGATTTGTTCTAGGTTTTTTTTTTCTGTCATCATTTTATTTCATTATTAATCTTTTTAAATATAGTTCCTGCATTTCCAAGAAGCAACAAATATTTTGAAAAAGATTTAATCAAAGTTATTCTCTGTGTGCAAAGAAATGTTTTGTTTCATAACTAGTCAAAATATCTGGAGATTTAATGGCAAGTTGTGATTCAACTTGTTTCTCTTTCTGAAAAGGAGAAGTAAGGTTAGTAATTTGATACATTTTTTTCTTTATCTTTTTATTTTTTCTTCTCCTTTTCTTCTTTTCTTTGTTTAAACAATGACATTCTATTTAGATTATGTAGTGGGTGAAGGGTGGGGGAAGGCAGGGAGAGAAGAGTAATGAAAATATGATTAATAGAATAATAACATATTTATTCCTTGTAAAAAGTTTATATGTTCTTCAAATGCTTTTCCTAATTATACTTTCTTGATTACACTGCTTATGCTTGTTTGTAAATAATCTGTCATGCTTTAACTAATAATAATTAGAACTAAATAATAGTAAATAATATGTTTTATTTTTAACTCTGTTAATATAAACAGTAAGTAATATTTCATTGTATATACTTCTTATAGCTTTCTCTTACATTTTTTTTATTTCTGCCTTACACCCTTTTACTTTCTACTCTCTTTTTCTTTTCTTTATTAATATATAGAAATGCTTTTGATCATATAGACACAGTAAATAATAAGATTTGCATAAAAATTGAGTTGGGACAAAAATATTGAGTTTTATTACTTATTAATAATTTTGGGCTTAATTTCACTTACATAGAGGCTGTAATAACCTGTAAAATACATTGTGAAGGTTTTGTCATGTTTAGATGTATTTACACTGCTAAATGAATGCTTGTCACTAGTTTTTAATAAGTTTCCCGCCAAAATGTTAAGAGAGACAATCTGGGATGTGGGCTGTCTCATGCACAGTGTCCATGAGCTACTTCAAAAGCTTCAACTCTCAGAATTCTCACAGAGAAGCTGAAAGCAGCTAGTCTCACCTTTGACCTAGATATCACACTGACACATCACAGATTCAGCAGTGACACTCTACCAGGAAATAGAAATGATACAAATGCGACTATGTGAAGGAAAATTAACTCTTTAACATCTAAATGTGAGTTATCTTATATAATTACTTAAATATCTATGTTATAATTCATAAAATATGTCAGTTATAATGAGTTTAAATGATACAGTTTCTTGTAGTAAGTAAATGTCTTATTTTAGAAGGCATAGAAAATGAAACATTTATTCAAGTGTTTTTGAAAATCTACTTAACAGCAGCTTAATAATCTGTGTTAAAAACTTATGTTCCAAACATATACATTACTATAACTCATTTAATTCATCTGATTGACAAGCATAAATAATTTTATAACTCTATACTGGAAGAAATTGTCATGTGATATATTTTAAAGCAGTAGTATAGCATGGTTGTAAAATCTGGTTACTAAAATGTGTTTGCTGTGCATTATTTTGTATAAAGCAGACAGATTTATTGTAGGGACAGCAAGTAAGATGGTGCTCAGTAAGGACATAACTCAGTGAGATCATATATATATATATATATATATATATATATATATATATATATGTGTGTGTGTGTGTGTGTGTGTGTGTGTATGTGTGTGTGTGTGTGTGTGTGTGTGTGTGTGTGTGTGTGTGTGTGTGTGTGTGTGTGTGTGTGTGTGTATACATATGTATATATATATATATGTATATGTATATGTGTGTGTGTGTGTGTGTGTGTATGTATATGTATATATATATATATATGTGTGTGTGTATGTATGTGTGTGTATGTGTGTGTGTGTGTATGTGTATATATATATATATATATATATGTGTGTGTGTGTGTGTGTGTGTGTGTGTGTGTGTGTGTGTATGTGTATATATATATATATATATATATATATATATATATATATATATATATATGTGTGTGTGTGTGTGTATGTGTGTGTATGTATATATATATATATATATATATATATATATATATGTTTCTGAGAATCTGCATAACTATGCAGTATGATTTATAACAATTTCTATGAATATAATACTTTATTCTACTGACAATAATGAGTTTGAGTAAATGCTCATATACAAGCAATTCAAGGTTTTTTTTGGAAGCTGTTAATTGCATTTACATGACAGAAAATAGATGCATCTTAATATATGTAATGTCTGAATCATATTAGCCAAAGTTTTTGATTTAAATGAATGTTAGAACCTATTTTTCTCTCCTCTTGATTTCTAACATCAAGATTATTTGAATGCTATTTGAATACAAGTGTTTTATATTACATGGATGTATATAGTAGTATGAACAGTTTAAAAAAAAAAAAAAAGGTTTATTTTAGTTTATATGATGTTGTTTTACCAAATGTGTAGTCTTGTCTTGCTAGATAATTGAACTGAAAACTGTTAACCTCAGTTAAATATAACTAGTATTAAATTGATAAGGTGGTAGCTGAGGTACTGCTGCTTAGGGTAGGGGTTAACTTGAGTGGTAAATACTACTCTAAGTTGGAGTTTATAACTCCAGGCTGGATGCAAGGTTTAATCCTTACATTATTTTCACTTGTTCATTGTTATTTGTATATAGTTTTGACATCCACAATATATTTTGTACATTCATTGTCACTACAAGCAAAATTGAATCCTATACGAAATCCCATAAGAGATTCAATAAATACAGCTATATTTAAAGGTACACCTAATGGAGGAGATGTAACATTACTTATCTTGTTATTTGTTATTTTGATCATAAGATTCTTAAGTTTTAAAAATGCCAAATGACATCTTTAAAAGGAATTTCTTTAAACATTAATGGATTGAATAATCCATGTAAAAGGGCAAGCCTAATAAGATACATTAATTTACATAAGGCCAACTTAGTCTTCCTGCAAGAAACCCATCTCTTGAAAAAGATATTGATAAACTAGCCACAAACAAATATACAGTATTGGTTAGTTCAGAGCACACTCAGAAAAAAGAGGAGTGGCTATTTTATGGAATAAAAGTATGCCCATTCCTAAAACCATTAAGTCTTATCAGGATGGCAAAGGAATGTTTTGTATGGTTACAATACAAATTAATGGGAAGACTTACACTTTAATTAATGTATATTGGATACCTGGAATTGGTATTAATACAGTGAAACATCATCTTGATAAGATCATATCATTCTCTATAGGAGATATTATTTTAGCTGGTGATTTTAATTGTATACTACATGAAAGTGATACTACCACTATAGGGAAAAGAAGAATTACATCTAATGCAAAACATTTAAATGATTTTGCTAATTCTTATCATTTGAATGATATTAATAATCAGATAGATTCAAAGTCATTACCATACACCTTTTTTTCTAACAGATACAAAACTTATTCAAAAATAGATAGGGTCTTTATTTCTAACCAGATGGTAACATATTTAATTAATTCCAAAATCATTTCATGTCCTATATCTGATTGTAATTCAATTGTTTTTGAATTCATGATAAAAAATACTCATAATGTTCAGATCAAAAGGATACCAGCATACTTAACTCAACTAAAAGTCTATAAAGAATATATACTTTCAGAAGTAAAACATTTTTTAGACATAAATAATACTCCTGAAGTCTCCATTGTTTATGTTTGGGATGCCTTAAAATCATATCTATATGGACAAAGTATCAGATGGTATAATAATAAAAGGAAATCTTGGGATAAGGAATTGTTAGATATTCAAAGTAAATTAGACTCTTATAAACACAATAATAAAGAAAATATTATGGACAAGAAAGTTATTGAAGAAATAAACAAACTAAATGAGAAATACAAAGAAATTTTAACTCATAAAGTTAAAATAACTTTAGAGAATACAAGTTTTTGTCTTATTCAATAAGCCCCAAATACTTACATAGACTTAAAAATAAAACAAAAAGGTTGAATAAACAAAACCATATCAAAGAAATCTTTTCTCTAAGGAAAAAGAAGAATGTTTCTAGTATACCAGAAATACTAGATGAATTTAGAAATCACTTTCACAAAATTAACCATAATAACATTAACATGGAACCTAAAGATAAAATAAAGGAGTTTATAACCACAAACATGAATAAAAAGCTTAATAAACAACAGATTAAACTATTGGACAAGAGTATTTCATATACAGAAGTTATTACACAAATAAATAAGCTTAAATAAAACAAAGCACCGGGTAATGATGGTATTATACCAGAGATATATAAAATCCTTTCTTAAAGTACATATTCATTAATACATAAGGTTTTTATTTTGGCCCAATCTGAGCTAATAACCCCCCCCCCATCTTGGCAATATACATTTATTTCGCCAATTTTGAAACCTAATAAAGATCCAACTAGATGTTCTTCATATCGGCCCATCTCATTACTTAATGTTGATTATAAAATGTTTATGAGTATCTTTGCTGATAGATTGAAGACAATCATTCCCGGCATTATAGATATAGATCAGACAGGCTTCATTGTAAATAGAAATACTTTTGATAATATAAGAAGAACTTTAACATTAATAGATTTTGCAAATAGGAAAAAGAAAGATTTAACACTTATTAGTCTTGATATAAGTTCAGCATTTGATTCAGTAAGTTGGGATTATCTGTTTACCTTAATGAAGTGCACAAACTTCTCAGATGCATTTGTAAATCTAATTGAGCATTTATACAAAGGAACGTTGGCTTATATTAAGGTAGGAACATATGTTTCACAAAAATACCCATTCTTAAAGGTACAAAACAAGGATGTCCACTTTCTCCACTATTATTCACTTTAGTAATGGAGCCTTGGGCTAATTTGATCAGAAACAGTACTGACATAGAGGGTTTTGAAATAGATGAAAATACAACATCCAAAATTCAACTTTTGCAGATGATGTTCTAATTACATCAGCAGGATCTAATTCTTCTATGCAGTCTCTATTTGATAAAATGATGAATTTTAAAAGTATTTCTGGTTTAATATTCAATGAAGAAAAAACTAAAATACTACCTATATATACACGAAAAAATATTCTCATTAGTGATTTTACTAAATATGTACCCAATTCAGGTCAGATAACTTATTTAGGTATAATACTATCTAAAGATATTAAATATATTATATATAATAATTATAATACCTGTTTTCTTAATATACAAAATCTTTTTAACACCTGGAATAATGTGTTTTTTACTATGGAGGAGAGACTTACAATTATTAAAATGATAATATTCCCCAAGATTTTATACTTAATACAATCAATAATACTTCCACCTACAAAAATAATTATCAAGAAACTGAATACACTAATGTTAAATTTCCTATGGGCACCTAATAGACCTAGGATTGCATTAAAGAAACATACTAATAGCTGGTCTCAAGGGAGTATTTATTTTCCAGACTTTAATTTATATACTATCTCTTCTATTGTAAAAGTTATTACTTTATTAATAGATCAGTCATATGTCACAAAATGGAGAGATTATTGGGAGCTAATTAGTATGCACTTCATGAAAATCTCCTTAACACATAAAAATATGATTGTAAATAACTCCATGTTATGGTTACTAAAGGAATTTTGTACTTCACCTATTACACCTAAACATATGGTTTGTTACCCATTAAATATTATTATTAGTTATCGTAACTTTATATTCATGCACCCTAAGTATAGGGAATGGAATTTTATTGTATTCCCTATAATGTATACTCAGGGTATGCTTTTGTCATCTACTTCTGAAGGAACTCATTTAACTATAGATAATGATCTAAAGTACTGGTATCAGTTGATATCTGATAATAAAGTTAAAAATCTAGATTTCTTAAAACAAGAATTTGATCTAAGAGAAACTTGCTGGTTAGAGGTTCAGACCTTTAGACAACATCTCATTAATAAAATAGATCTAATGTCTATAACAGTTAAAGAATCTATTCCAACACTGATTGATTACTTGATATTAAATTTACAACATAAAGTTTCTGATAAAGGTAAACTTTCATACATACATAAAATTATCAGACAAGAAACTTTTTACAGTGTAGATTCATACTGGAATTATTTCACTTCTATTAATGGGGACCCACCAAATCAACAAGATAAACAATATATATTGGAATCTGTCTATAGAACTACGTCTTCCATTGTCTGGAGACTTTATACATGGAAATTTTTACATAGATCTTTTATACACCTTTGATGATGAATAAAATAAATAATAAAGATAATTTATGTAAGAGATGTAATGTAGAAATTAATGCTGACTGGGCTCATATGTTTTATGACTGTATAAAATTGAAAGAATACTGGAAGTCAATTAATGAATTTTTGCAGGCTCTTTTACAGATAATTTCATTATTTCTAAATCTCTTATATTATTCAACACACCTGTACCTCAAAGTGTTAAAAGGTTAAGCTTCCCTTGTTATGGTCTATTCTAGCAGTGGCTAGGAAAATAATAACTAGAAATTGGATTTCAGATACACCTCCTTCGTTCAATGACTTTAAAAATGTTATGAATATAGTGTGCCATATGGAAATAAACACAATTAGGACAAGAACAAATAGAAAAACATCTTATTATATTGTATGGGATAATTTACAAAATTTGTTAAAAAAATTTTAATTTCAATAACATGGTATTTTAGTTTAATTAATTGATTTGATTGTAGTGGATGTCTTTGTAAATACTTTAGTTGTTTTGTTGAATATTTTAATAATACCTATTTTAATTACTTGTATAAAATTGTTATGATATTTCTCTTATATGTTAAAACAATAAACCTGTTTTGAAAAAAAAAAACTGTTTGAGCCATTGTACCAGCAGGTGGCAGCACATGCCTTCATTGGCTGTATCTGATTCTACATAATGTAATATTAGATAAGGGAAGACTGAGGTCACTTGTCTGTCATCTTTAGAAATAGGTCAGAATTTTCTTTTTATACAGAAAAGTCATATTGATGCTATTATTAATTTCATATTACAGATGACAGTATCTTTTTTTTATTGTCATTAACTTCTGGCTCTACAGAAGTGTGTCTTGGAAGCATTTTTCTCCTTGATAAAATGCTCTGTTTAGATGGTACAGACAGTTAAGCAATATGTTGCTGTTTATTTGTTTAATTATCTTCATTAAGCAGGTTACACATTCCTGATCCAAGTGTCTTATTTTGAGATATTTCCATGTAGGACTAGAACTGCTAGGATCAGAACACATAAAATATTTATAGTTTTGGCTTTAATACTCCTTTGTAAGAAGGCACTTGAAATTTACTCTGATGGGATTACATTTCTGAGATCTCCTGCCCACACTCTCTTCCTGATTAACTTTATATCCTGCATCTGGAAAATTACAAGCAGTTCCATACATGACTGACACACTGTTGTATTCAGTTAAATTAATAAAGTAAGACTGGCAGAGATACAAATTAAAAAAAGATATGTATGCATTGTTATTCATCAAATCATCATTTTTGGTTTTTACCTTTTTATATGCATTGCAGCTGTGTGACATGTATTAGCTAAACATAAAAAAAAATTTTCATTGTAGCACTAATCTGAGCAACTCTGTCTCTGCGTGTGTGTATGTATGTGTGTTTCTCTACCATCTAGCTAAATAGTTTCATAGATAAGCACTAGGCTAGCTACCCTTGTGGGACATTTTAAGTCTAGCCAGTTTCCCTTTTTGTGGTTGAAATAACCTAGCCCATTAGTTGCAGATCGGCACTCTATAGGCACTTACACAAGTGCATGGATCGTGTTATCCTTAACAGAAGCAAGATGCTATCCTCCAAAAACAGGAAGCCAGTCTGGTGGTTCCCTGCCATAAACAAACTCTACAACAGAAGGAAGAAACTGTTGCAAAAGAGAGTAAAATCCCATGAATGGAGGAGCTCCCTGGTCAGCCTCAGTAAGAAACTGAGATCCCTCATAAAATCTTCCAAAGCTAGCTATGAAAACAAAATCACCACTGATTCTAAGGACAACCACAAAGCATTCTATAACTATGTCAAGAATCTCAATGGCAAAACCCAGATCTGCTCTGAGTTACAGCACAATGGCATGAAAATTACAGAACCAAATGATATTGCCAACATCCTGGTAGATAGGTTCAGTGCTAACTTTATCCCCCTCTCACCCCCTAAAGGGCCCATATCTATACCGGAGGAATGCAGAGTCCCTATAATCACAACTACGCAGATAAAAAATGCACTCTCTAAAGCCAAGAACACAGCATCCATGGGACCGGACAACATCCCAGGCTGCATTTTACATGAACTTCAGAATGAACTGGCTCCCCATCTAAGCACCATGTTCAATCATAGCCTCACGTCACGCTTCACACCCACTGAATGGTGCACAGAAACATTTATCCCATTCCACAAAGGGGAGCCACCATGGACCCCTGGAACTATCTCCCTAGTAGTCTGACGAGCCTGGTCTGCAAGGCCATGGAACGTATCATCATGGAATTCATAAACAAAGACATTGGTAACCTCCAAACTCTGCACCCTACCCTGTTCGGGTTTGTGAAAGGCAGATCATGCCTCTTGAACCTGACTGACTTATTTGAGGCAGTCACCAAAGCCGTAGATGAGGGCAACGTGGTTCACACAGCCTATCTAGAACTTGCCAAGGCCTTCAACATCATCCTCCATTCTGGAACTATAAATTCACTAAACTAGATATAAATCCCTACGTCACAAGATGGGTTGCCAACTGGCTCACTGACAGAACCCATACTGTAAAAGTTGCAGACTCCAAATCTGACTTAAAACCAGTGACAAGTGGAGTATCACAGGGTTCAGTCCTGGGTCCTCTCCTGTTTGGTATCTACTTCTCTGAAGTACAGGCTAGCACAGAAGGTCTTTGGCTAATGATGTTCGCAGATGATTGCAAATTAGGAGCCATAGTTGAGTCCCCATGTGACGCAGACATCCTACAGAAGGGCCTCACTGAGACAGATGCCTGGTGTTAGAGCCATGGCCTCAAGCTCAATGCCAAAACGTGCATTGTCATCCCCTTTGGTAAAAACTCTGTACCCATGAACTACCACATAGGTGGCAGTCTACTTAATGCTGAATGTGTGATAAGAGACCTTGGGACTCAGGTGAACAGTAGTTTCTCCTTTGATAATCACATCGCCACAGTAGTCAGGAAATCCTTCTATGTGGCACACCTCATCACAAAAGGGTTCTCATCCAGGAAAAAAGAGGTCATTGTTCCCCTATACTCAGCTCTCATTAGACCCATTATAGAGTACAACACCCCTTTTCGATTGTACCTCATAAGACATCTGCAACAGCTGGAAAGGCTGCAGAAGTACCTCACAAAAAGGATTACTGGACTCAAACAGATGCCCTATGCTGACCATCTCAAAAAACTATAGCTTTACTCCGTAGTATATCGCCTACTCCAAGGTGATCTCTGCCCAACCTACAAAGCTATGTCAAACACAGAGCTGTTGGACATGCTACACCTAAAGAAATTCCAATTCCTCCAAGCTACACTCTCTAGGGACCTAAACCTTGTCACCACAATAAACAGAACATGCTGGAGGGATAAATTCCTCTCCCAGAGACTTCCCATACTCTGGAACAAACTAACCATCTATGTCAAGCAGAGTTCCTCATTAGCACTCTTCAAGAAAAATCTTGATGAGTGGATGGGAAATAGGAAATTCACCCCGGGGATCACTTCTGTGGCTCTGATTGACAGGGGCACAGGAAAATAACTTTCTTGGGTGGTGAAAGCCAGGGAACCTTGTTGGCTAGGCTTACTTAGGCCCTTGGAATGATAGCCTAGTACCTACCTATGAACCTTATCCTTCCAATAGTCAATAATTATATATTACTCCTAATGAAAATAACTGGGGTTATACCACAGATAATTTGAGGGGACTCATGTGTGGTGTAAAGCATTTAAGAGCTCTGTCTGTCCATTAGTAGTACAGGGGGGCAGTTTTAGGGTAATTTTTTTGTTTCCCATGCACTTGAATATAGATTGGGATGAACTTTGTTTTATTTGTACAGGAAGTCTTTTCCAGAGCAGCTGTATCATCTGTGAGATATACCTGTCACTCCAAACTGTTCTGTTGATGTTGCAGAAGAGGTTTAGATCCCTACAGGTATGGTATAGTGACAGGACTTTGAGTAGGTCATTGTAGGACATGTTGTTTAGGCCTTGTATCCTTTTAGTAAGGTATCTCTGTGCACATTCCAGTTGTTGCATGTATTACATTTAATGACTGACCTAATGAGAGCTGAGTAAAGTGACATCCTAGATCTAAACACAATCTCTTTGTTTATAAACTGTGCAATACAGTGGGACTTTCTTACACTTGAAACATGTTGGTTGAAAGTTAGTTCACTGTCTACATAAGTTCCCAATTCATGAACAACTGGATCAACTCTTAAGGTGTATTGTCAATGTCATACCACCCTGGGGTAGATGACTTAGCAAGGGATACAATAATGCATTTTTTGACATTTAGTTTTAGACCATGATTTTGGCACCAGTTATTTATTTGGGGCAAACCTTCCTGCGTGATGGTTAAGTCATTTGAGGATTCAATGACTGCTCCTAGCTTGCAGTCATCTGTAAACTTAGTCAGCTAGAGCCCTTTTATATTGGCTTTTACTTCAGAAAAGTAGAAGTCAAACAGGAGTAGTCCCAACAGAGAACTCTGGGGACTCCGCTGGTGATTGGTCTCTTAGTTTAGGTAACTTCCCCTATTTTGATTTCCTGTGTCCTAGCTGTGAGCCAGTTGGCAATCAATTGGGTGACATAAGGGTTTATTCCCAGTTTATTTAGCTTTTCTACTATAACTGAGTTAGGAATTGTGCCAAAAGCTTTTGCCAGGTTGAGGTATGCTATGTTTACTGTTTTGCCCTTATCCATTGTCCTTGTGACCTTTACAAAAAAGTCCATTAGTTTGAGTAAGCATGAGCTGCCCTCGATGAATCCAAACTGAGACTGGTCCAGTGTTGGCAGGTTCCCTATGCTGATAGATTAGTTTCATGATAAGTCTATGCTGATTGATTAGTTTCATGATAAGTCTATGCTGATTGATTAGTTTCATGATAAGTCTATGCTGATTGATTAGTTTCATGATAAGTCTATGCTGATAGATTAGTTTCATGATAAGTCTATGCTGATTGATTAGTTTCATGATAAGTCTATGTTGATTGATTAGTTTCATGATAAGTCTATGCTGATTGATTAGTTTCATGATAAGTCTATGCTGATTGATTAGTTTCATGATAAGTCTATGCTGATTGATTAGTTTCATGATAAGTCTATGCTGATAGATTAGTTTCATGATAAGTCTATGCTGATTGATTAGTTTCATGATAAGTCTATGCTGATTGATTAGTTTCATGATAAGTCTATGCTGATAGATTAGTTTCATGATAAGTCTATGCTGATTGATTAGTTTCATGATAAGTCTATGCTGATTGATTAGTTTCATGATAAGTCTATGCTGATTGATTAGTTTCATGATAAGTCTTTCCATTACTTTGCACATGAAGCTGGTCAGACTTATGGGTCTGTAATTGCTTGGGTCTGTGGAAGCTCCTTTCTTATGCAGGGGAATGACTATAGCTGTTCTCCATTCATTTGCTGCAGAACCTGTATGGAGGCTGAGATTGAATAGTGTTGTTAAGGGTGTGGCTAAATCATGTTTCATGCTATTTAAGATGCATCCAGGGATATTGTCAGGACCCATGGATCCAGTGCTTTTAGCATTTGATAGTGCTTTTAGGATTTGGTTTTGCGTGCTAGCTGGAGATAAGCTAGTTTCAAATATATCTTGAAGAACAGATTGCTACATCTTCAGCCTCATTGTAGGTAGCACTATTCAGAGTCTGCTCAGGGCATTTGTTGCATTGCACTTTTGAGATTATGATAATAACTAAAAAAGGCCTTGTTATTGTTTTTAGCCTGAGTAGCTGTTTTAGCCTCAGACTTGGCTTTGGTGGATTTTATTAAGCTCCTGAGGGCTTTGTTTATTTCACTGATAAGGGATGAATCATTCTGGGAATTGCACATCTTACTTTTTGTCAAATTTCTCTTCCTTTTATTATACCACTTGCTGACATTATGCTTTCACCGTGTGGGTTTGTTTCTGAGATTTGCCCTGTGCTTGTTCCTACAGGATACAGCTGCATCTACACAGCTGCTTACATGCTGGCATAGACTGGTGGTGTATGTTTCCAAATATTTAGTGGAGTACAAGCTGGTTTACAAAGTTCATTTAGCATGTGGGAGAAACAGATTTTGTAAAACAGAACTGGAAACAGTCGCACATCTTGTTGCTGAGTGTGATACACTAATGGCACGGGGTCTGTACACCGAAAGGCATAATACTGTGGCAAGACTGTTGCAGTGGGGATTATACAAACATTACAATATTGAAACAGCTGAGAAGCAAAGGAAACATGATCCACAAAGTGTTATAGAGAATGATGAAGTTTGTATCACATGGAATCACCCACTACTATCAGTTCAAAAAATAGATGCAAGAAAAACCGATATAGTAGTCCATGAAAATAACACATTGATCACTGAAATTGTTTCCCACAGTGAGTACAATGCCTTATGTACAGAGAGGCACAAAGTCATAAAATACCAAGACAAAAATGGGTAGGGGGTTGGAATAATGGTTAAGGTGTTTACCTTACAGTCATAAGGTGCATAATGTTTGATTCTCACATGTGCCCTCAAGGGGATCTAACCTAGTACTACTCTATGAACCTATAAACTACTTGCAGACAGAAATGAGGGCAATGTGGAAGAAGGATACCCAGGCAGTTCCAATAGTAGTAGGAACAATAGGTTGTATAAAAAACGAATTTACAGTCATGTTTAGATATGATATCAATGCATGTAACTCTATATAAATTGCAGAAGGAGTCAGTTCCATGCACATTGTGGGTGCTGTGAAGAACAACTTTGGCTAACGTCAAAGACTGAAACAATACTTACTTCACAAACTTTTATCGTGCTTTGACTTAGGAATGAGGTCCATTCCTGTTATGGTATAAAAACCCAAACAACTTGGAGAAATTAAAAAAGGAGACATATCCCATTTGGGTGATGTGAACTGGGAATGTCAGTCTGGAAGGAGGAACAGAAAGATAAAAGGGCATCTTGGGAGAGCTGCAAAGGGCAAAAATAAATGTTTTAAGAAAGATTATGGCAAGTTCATGGTTATGTTCATGCAGAAGCTGTTGAGGGTAACTCAGGGATTGGTGCAAGAAAAGCAGATGTTCTTAATCGTGAGGAAAAAAGTGTATCTGTGAGTGATAGAGACTAGCTGTCTTGTACTTCCACATTCGTAAAATTCCTCACCACTTCTGAACTCCTATTTTGGTAATTTCCAGGTAGCCATATAAATTCTTTTGAATATCCCAGCATTAAGTAAGTATTTCAGTTATGCTGAGACTGCATCTTATATAATTTTCATTTTTGTTGTACTGATTTTATATTGCTTTTTACATTCATATGGTTTACAAATCTATTTGCACATCCACACCTACCTTCCATCAGCTGTTGGGATATCAGGTTTAGTCATATATGAAGTTAAAGTGCTTTGTTCCTTACAATTAGCAGGTGCTAGGCTATCAACCGAAACATTTCTAATAAGGAAGTACAAAATTCAGTTTGTAAAATACTGTGGCATTCTATACCTGGACAGAAAAAACATCTAAGGCAGAGAAGGGAGCTTTTGAAAAGTTGACCATTTCCAAAAAACTAGAATTAATAGTAAGTCAACATCCTACTGCTTATATGGATATTCATTTAGAATAGATGCAGCAATAAAAGAGTCTCCCTCCAGTTCAGTTTGATATACCTTTTCATGAGATGCTTCCATACTCAGGTCGCACGCCATTATGTCATTATGTTAGTTTGGATATTTTTGCTTCATTCACAAAAAATGCTGAACAGAGCAAAATATGTGAAAAAATGTTAACATTTTACTACAGTCTTACACTGAGCTTTACTGTACAGTAGCAACACTGAGAAGAAAACCCTAGAACCAGAAATACTCATGTTCCTGAGACTTATGCTTTAAGTTCAAAGTTCAGTTTGTCTTACTGTGATATTCACAGACTTTATGTCAGTGTGTTTAGACCTGTTGGATACAGTTGGTGAGGCTTGTACAGGAAGTGAAGTCCTGCAGTATCTACTTGAGTATATACTATGGCCGTTTCTGTTTAGAATGTAATGGCCTTATGTAGAGTAAAATTAGCTTTATTTGGCAGTGTTTCCTCACTACATATACCCTCACCAGCCACATGATTTTATGAAGGAACTACATTTCTAATCAATACATTTTCTGTAAAGTTGTTTCTTTTTTCTTGTGCCATCCTGAATGTCAGTTCCAAAGACATTAGCAGCACGTGTCCCAACAATGAACACTGCAGCACCTCCCACTATTGAATACCAGTTCTTCAGAATAACTTCTGTGTAATGAGAATCTCTGCTTCTGTTGAAGAGTGAGCAAAAGAGCCATTCACTTTAGTTGGGAAGAGCTATAACGTTTTTTTTTTTCAGAAAGATGGACACTGCCACAGATGACCACATTGATAATAGATCACTGAGAGTAGATCCAGTGGTTAGGGATTTGGGAATGCATGTAGACAGTGATATGCCCTTTGACCATCACATGTCTACTATAGTAAGGAAGTCTGTCTACTTTGTATAATTTATAAGCAAATGTATGTCATCATTCCTTTGTACTCTAATGAGAGCAATGGAGTAATGTCCTCTGAATGAGGACAGAGTGCATCATTCTGTTGCAGTCTGCCCTCATTAGACCAGTCACAGAACACCATGCCCCCTTTGGTATGTACCTGGCCCAGTATTTGCATCAAATGGAGCATTCCCAGAGGTTCTGTACAAAAATAATACATGATGGAGGTAGCATGTCCTTTGCAGTTCACTTCAATGCCTTTCCCTTATGCTTTCCCTTAGGGCACAACCCTTTCTAGAGTGAAACTATTATGTAAGTCAAGCTACCTCTGCAGCTTCAATCACCACTGGCCCTACCTGCTGGGAATACCTGCAGCCAAGTCCCTCCAAGGGCGCATCCCTTTCTAGAGTGAAACTATTAAGTAAATCAAGGTACCTCTGCAGCTTCAATCACCACAGGCCCTCCCTGATGGAAATACCTGCAGACAAGTTCCTCTAAGGGCACAACCCTTTCTAGAGTGAAACTATTAGGTAAGTCCACTTTATCTGTATAGGATAGCTGCTACCAATAGTCCTAGTTACTCCCATGGTGGCTACTCTCTAGCTCACCTACAGACCATTTCCTGTTGTTTTCTCTTTTCTATACATGTTCTGCTCTCCCTCTAACTATTCTACTCCTATCAGAACTATACCTCCTGTCTTCCAGACCCCCTTTCTTCATGTTCTGCCACCCCTACCCAGCTGTAAACCCTACCACTCCTCCATACCCTTCCTGGCTATCGTCTCTGTCTGCCATTTTACTGTGCCTTAACTTCTATTACCATTCACCTCATCTCAGCCCAGTTTTATCAGATATTTAGCTATAATCCCCTCCAACCTCTCCTATTCACATATCTGTCTTACCTATCCGTGTCTTCTGATTGTTTTTCTGAACCTTTTCTTCGTGGGTGTACAGCCTTGCTCCATTCACCCTCACTCCACTCGGGCTCTCTTCTCCCTCCACCCTACCCCCATTCCCAACCACCCCATTACAATTTCCTTTATACCAACCTCTCCCTCCCCTTCCTATCCCACTATCATCTGACACACAGCTTCCTGTCAATAGCCACTCCCATAATTTTTCAGTCAATCATCCCTACACCACTTCCTACAATGTTGTACCTACATTTCTATCCCTCCAAATTATACTCCAAAATGCATTATCTGCTTATTCCTACTACACTCCTCATCATTCTCTCTTCCATCACCTCCTATCACGACCACCTCTCTCAGCCACATATATGCTCTCCTACCTCTTACAGAAACAACACCTTCCCAACCAGTGCCTCATTTACTATCTCCCCAACTCTATTCAACTTCACCACCACGTCTACATAAACTCTCCATACTTCAAGTCCTGAAACCTAACTACAAACCTAAGCCAAAGCTATATAAACTCCATCTACCTTTTGCTCCACTCTCTCCTCTTACAAAAGCTTTACTCTGCTCTGGTGACATCCATCTCTCACTCCCCTCAAAACCACTCCCACCTTGCCCTCCACACACACCTCTCACCACCTTCATCCTCAGACAAAAAACTCAGCCCAATCTAAATACTTAACTATACACTCACTAAGCATTCAGAGCCTAACAAATAAAATCACTGAGCTGCACACATGGATAGCTCATACTACTACTACTCACATTCTCTCCCTATCAGAAACTTGGCTTAAGCCACGCATTTCTAACAGTGAAATACTCCCTCCTGGTTATAATATCTTTCGCACTGACAGAGTTGCTAAAAAAGGGGGTGGTGTAGCAATCCTCTACTCCAATACCCTTAACCTCTCACCTCACCCCTCTCCTATTCCTGACTTCCACCCAGCTGAACTTATCATCCTTAACTGCCATTTGAATACTCATAAAAAATGTTCCATTGCTTCCATCTGTCTCCCTCCTGGCAACAATCTGCCCATCCTAAAAAACATCCTATCCTGGTTCTCCCACAACATACCATATGAAACCCTTATCCTAGGTGATGTCAACATAGACTGGTCAAAACTCACTATTGACTATCCTCAACTCAGCATCCACCTACATGGTTTCCACCAACTAATCTCATCCCCCACCTGCTTCCATAACAATTCATCTTATAGCTCCACAATTGTCTGGATTCTCACCAACTCCCCCACCACTACCACAGTCCCACCACCCTACCAGACTCCCTCAGTGACCATCTCCCTACCTCCGTCTTAAGGTACTACTTCCAAACCCCACCTATATAGAGACTGCCGAAAACTTTCCACTTTTGATATCTCCCAATTTAACTATATACTATCCAGAATAAACTGGTCCATCCTTAAACAAATCCCCCTCAATGATGCTGTAAATATGTTCAATAACATCTTTCTGAATTCCTGAATACTTTGGACTCCATTGCCCCCTCAAGGAAAATCAGAATAAGATCAAACCAAACCCCATGGCTTTCCAAGGAAACTAAGTCTCTTATGAAACAAAGAGACAGTGCTTGGAAAGCCTGGACGAAAACAAAACAGTTACCACTTCTTCTCAAATATAGACAACTAAGGAACCTTACTAAAAAACAAACTACAAAAGACAAAAAGTCCTACTATTGCTCTGTCCAGTTAAACAACAAATCCAATCCTCAAAAGCTTTGGTCTACTCTAACTAAAATCCTCCATCCAGGCAGTCCCTCTAACTCCTCCCCTTACCCAAACACAGCTCCACAGGAAACTGCTACCCTCCTAAATAAATACTTTATTGATACCATCCAGAATCTCACACCCTCTAACCCAAGTCCAACTTCAACACCTACCCCTACAAACCCAACAAAGACAACTCTGTTTTCCTTTCAGCCAGTTCCAATTACTTACATCAAATCCCTACTCCTTAAGCTCAAACCCTGTTCTCTCTCCACTGACAATCTACCTCCTACCTTCCTCAAACTAGCTGTTGACTCTATATCGTATCCTATATATATACTAATGAATAGATCTATTCTTGAATCAACTGTTCCCACTCTGTGGAAATCCTTCTTCACTATACCTCTACATAAATGTGGCAACTCCATTGACCCTGCCAACCACCAACCCATTGCCATTCTGTCCCCCTCTCAAAGATACTTGAAAAATGCATTCACACACAACTTCTAAACCACCTCCTCCAGCACAACCTACTCACCCCCACCCAACATGGATTTTTTCTCAACCATAGCACCACCACTGCCTTCCTCTCCTTCACTCACACCATTGCTGAGGCCCTAGATGACAAACTTGTTTCCTGTCTTTTCCTTGATCTCTCCAAAGCTTTTGATACTGTCTCTCATTCTCTATTACTATCCAAACTCGCCAGTCTTAACCTATCTTCATCCACCCTTGCTTGGTTCGCAAGCTACCTATCTGGTAGAGAACAATCTGTCAAATGGCTCTCATCCCCCTCACCTTTCCTCCCCATTTCAACAGGTGTTCCTCAAGGTTCCATCTTAGGTCCCCTTCTTTTCAATGTCTTTACCAATGATCTTTTTACTTCCTGCAAAGAATCTTCACTAATTCAATATGCTGACGACTCTACACTTATCTCTATCTCAAACAACATCTCCAACCTCCATACCCTAACCCAACATGCCTTCCTATCTACTGAACAATGGCTCTCAGACAACCTAAACTCCTACTCTTTCTTCCCCGGTCTCTTACTCACCATAAAACAACCTTTGCTATTAAATCTTCTAATAACACAACTGTCCAACCTGATACCCACATAAAACTCCTAGGGGTCATTGATAATGAATTAAAATTCAACCTACATGCACTCCAATGTATAAAGAAACACACCAGAAACTAGGCCTACTGTATCAAAACAAAATATTTCTAACCCCTGAAGCTAGACGCACCCTAGGACAGGCACTCCTCCTCCACTCCCTCCTGTATGCTGCTCCAGTTCTTTCCAACATCCAGGCCAACACTCTAAATAAACTCCAACAAACTTACCACAAAATAGCTAGAGTCATTACTAACTCCCCATACAGTTCACACCACTGTATTGCATTAAACTCTCTCCATTGGCTTGAACTCCCCCAACAACTGCTACAATCTCAGTTTCATATGCTACACTCTATTCTCTACAACCGCTCTCTGTCCATCTCTTTCTTCCTTAATCTCTACCTATACTCCATCTCGGACCCTCCGTACCTCAAACCAGCAGCTACTGGACATCTACCAACCTAAGAAATCTGTAGGCAAAATGCTATATAAATACTCTGTAGCCCATGCTTGGAACAAACTTCCACTGGAAATATGCTCCATTACCCACTCCTCTCATTTTAAAAATGAACTAGTCTTATCTACTCAACTCCAAGACTTGCCCCTGCCATGAACCTACCTAGTGTCCTTACACTCCATTCACGGGACTTTTACTCCTCCACTTTGCATAATCCCCTTGTAAATTGCCATATACTGATTTCAATAAATCTAAGACTATCTTAAGAAGAAAATTGTTTTCAATTTTGTACTTAATTATACTCTCCATGTAAAATATTATGTTATGATTTTTTTCTGCTTTATGTATGCTTTCTACTATATATATATATATATATATATATATATATATATATATAGACCTTTTTCTGTATTACAACTTATGTTTATCTCATCTGTCTCTGAAATCTGTATTAACCCACATATTGCTTTAGCATTGTAATATACTATTAATGTCTATGATTGGAGCTTGTCCCACTGAAAATGGGCCACAAGCCCAGCTGGACTAACCTGGTTAGCAAATGTCAATAAATAAATAAGTAATAAATAAATATTATGCTCTGTATCCTGTAGGTTGCTAACAGGCAATCTGTGTTTGGCCTACAAAGCATTCTGTGATCCAGTCTTAATGGATCTGTTGCTCATGTACAAAATATATAATGTCAGATCCACATGATCCAGAGACCTAAACCTCATCTGCAACATAAATAAGAGATGCTTGAGGACAGGTGTGTTTCTCAGACACTGGCCCTTCTCTGAAATAGGCTGCCCATCCATGTGAAGTAGAGTTCTTCCCTGCACTTATTCAGGTGCAGCATTAATCAGTGGATGGAAACTTGTAAATTTACTTTTGGTCTACTACCCATGTCTGTGTTAGAGAGATGTACCTTGTAAATGCTCCACCACTTAAGCCAGAGTTATATATGCCCCCACAAAAACCTATCAGACTAATATTTTTGGGAAGTGTATGAATAAAGGCCTGCTAGGATCATTAACTTAGTAATCCCCTAAAATCCCATGATGCTATGCCCATAATCCTTATGTCATGTACAGCTTCAGTTACCTGATCAAAGAAGTTATTGTCTTCATCTGCTACAAGCTTCTGAATAGCACACTATATTATCATGCATCCAATATCCAACTGAACTGAATGCACACAACTCTTTTCTGTTAATTTTCATTACCACTCTGGTCAAGCAAGCAATATGTTACTTTAATTTGTTAGAAGTTAGATTACAAATAACTACATTTAAGAGAGAGTTTAAGTTTAAGGGTTACGTTTGTGACAGTAAAGCTTCCTCTGACATGATGTATGCAATAAGAATATGGAGAGTGTGTGTGTGTGTGTGTGTGTGTGTGTGTGTGTGTGTGTGTGTGTGTGTGTGTGTGTGTGTGTGTGTGTGTGTGCTCGCGCGTGCGTGTGTGCATGTGTGTGTGTGTGTTTGTAAAATATATACATATGCAGTATGTATCATAAATACTCTAAGCTTGGCAGCATATTTACCCATGCAGTGGATGCATTACTGCCATGGGTTTGGTGGAATGTTTACATGTGCAGTATGTGTAGTAAATGCTGTTGGCATAGTAGCATGTTAACCCATGCAGTATGTGTAGTAAATACTATCATTTTAGTAGCATGTTTGCACATGCAATATGTTCCATAAACGTTGTGAGCTTGGTAGCATGTTTACACATGCAGTATGTGCCATAAATGCTGTGAGCCTGGTATCATGTTTACACATGCAGTATGTGTCATATATGCTGTGAAATTGGTTAAATGTTTGCACATGCAGCATGTGCAGCAAATGCTATTAGCTTGGTAACATGTTTACATATGCAGTGTGAGCTGTGTTTCCTGTGAGCTTAGTCGTATGTTTCCTCATGCAGTGTGTGCATAAATGCTGTAAGCTTGGTAGCATGATTACATATGCAGTATGAACATAAATTCTTTAATCTTGGTAGTATATTTACATGTGCAGTATGTGTCGTAAATGCCATAAGCTTGGTAGCATGTTTACACATGGAATATGTGCCATAAATGCTGTGAACTTGGTGTTATGTTTACACATGCATGTTAACCCTTGCAGTATGTGAAGTAATTACTATCATGTTAGTAGCATGCTTACATGTGTAATATGTGTTGTAAATGTCATAAGATTGGTAGCATATTTGCGCATGCAATATGTTCCATAAATATTGTGAGCTTGGTAGCATGTTTATGCATGCAGTATGTGCCATAAATGCCATAAATCTGGTAACATGTTTATACATGCAATATCTGCCATAAATGTTGAGAGCTTGGTTGCATGCATACACATGCAGTATGAGCAGTAACTCTGTGAGCTTTGCCGCATGCTTACACATGCAGTATGTACATAAATGCTATAAACTTTCTAACATGTTTACACATGTTATTTGTGCCATAAATACTGCAAGCTTGATGTTTGTGCCTTAAATACTGTGAGCATGTTGCAGTTTATGCCATAAATGTTGTGAATTTGGTACCATGTGTACACATGCAGTATGTAACGTAAATGCCATAAGCTTGGTAGCATGTTTACACATGGAGTAATGTGCCATAAATGCTGTGAGCTTGTTAGTATGTGCCACAAAATGCTCAGCTTGGTGTCATGTTTACAAATGCAGTGTGTTCCATAAATGCCATAAGACTGGTAGCATGTTTATACATGCAATATCTGCCATAAATGCTGAGAAATTGGTTGCATGCATACACATGCAGTATGAGCAGTAACTCCTGTGAGCCTTGTTGCATGCTTACACATGCAGTATGTGCACAAATGGTATAAGATTTGTAGCATGTTTACACATGCAGTTTGCTCCACAAATACTGTGAGCTGGTGGAATTTTTACACATGCAGTTTATGTCATAAATGTTGTGAACTTGGTAGCATGTTTACACATGCAGTGTGTGCGGTAAATGCTGTGAACTTGGTAGTATGTTTACACATGCAGTGTGCGTCATAAATGCCATAAGCTTGGTAGCATGTTTACCCATGCAGTATGTGCCATAAATGCTGTGAGCTTGGTGGCATGTTTACACATGCAGTATGTATCATAAATGCCATAAGCTTGGTAGCATGTTTTCGCATATTTATTTAATTTATTTATTTATTGCAGTTGTTTACCAGGAAGGTCCACTGGGCCTAGGTGAGTCCATTTTCAGTAGAGACCTGGGGAGAAAAGCTCCACATACAATTAGCAAGTAGATATAAGTACTAATATATACAGAGTTAGCAGATATTATATAGTAACAAGCTGGACATACTTTGAGCAAAAGGTTTAGATTATTTATAAACATACTACCCAATTACTGCAAAGCAGCAAAAAGTTGAGATTAATTATATACATGCTACCCAATTACATTATGCAAGTAGTTAGCATTGTTAAAGGACTTTATGCAAGAGAAAGTCAGCATAGAGATTATAGATTGCTAAGGATATATAAACACATGTGACGACAGTTTTTAGATAGTAACTGTTAAGAGATTTGAGGTGCAAGTTGAGGAAGTTGTCAAGACAGATTGATGGCTCTGGTGGTTAGTAATGGAGATGAGACGTAGACAGAAGACAGCAAAAGATAGCGTGGAGTGTAGAAAGAGGTATGGCAAGAGAGGGTTGGTGGTAGTGAGAGTTAGGTGATGCACTAGCCGAAGACAGCAAAACATAGCCTGGAGTGAAGAAAGAGGTATGGCAAGAGAGGGTCGGTGGTAGTGAGAGTTAGGTGACGCACTAGCCGAAGACAGCAAAAGATAGCCTGGAGTGAAGAAAGAGGTATGGCAAGAGAGGGTCGGTGGTAGTGAGAGTTAGGTGACACACTAGCCGAAGACAGCAAAAGATAGCCTGGAGTGAAGAAAGAGGTATGGCAAGAGAGGGTCGGTGGTAGTGAGAGTTAGGTGACGCACTAGCCGAAGACAGCAAAAGATAGCCTGGAGGGAAGAAAGAGGTATGGCAAGAGAGGGTCGGTGGTACTGAGAGTTAGGTGACACACTAGCTGAAGACAGCAAAAGATAGCCTGGAGTGAAGAAAGAGGTATGGCAAGAGAGGGTCGGTGGTACTGAGAGTTAGGTGACGCAGTAGCCGAAGACAGCAAAAGATAGCCTGGAGTGAAGAAAGAGGTATGGCAAGAGAGGGTCGGTGGTACTGAGAGTTAGGTGACGCAGTAGCCGAAGACAGCAAAAGATAGCCTGGAGTGAAGAAAGAGGTATGGCAAGAGAGGGTCGGTGGTACTGAGAGTTAGGTGACGCAGTAGCCGAAGACAGCAAAACATAACCTGGAGTGAAGAAAGAGGTATGGCAAGAGAGGGTCGGTGGTACTGAGAGTTAGGTGACACACTAGCCAGCCACAGAGAAGTGGGATAACGAAGGTGAAGCAGTGTTTATTGAGAGTTATCTTGGAACAAGCATAGCCAGACTGAGGAGAGATGTTGTCTAAGGAACTTCTTAAACAGAACAGGATTACAGATGGAGGCAATTGAAGCTGGGAGAGTATTCCAAAGTTTAGACACAGTAAAAGAATAAAGCATTTGACCAGCTGAGAGATTGGGTTTTTCAACTTTGAGCAGTATTTTGTTTTCAGATCGAAGAGGTCTGTTTTGGTGATACAAAGACAGTAAGGAGGAAAGAGAAGGGCAGGTTAATGGTTTATATATAATTTTATATGCAGTAGTTAATTGTAGGTAGGTGAGATAATGTGGTAGTTCAAGCCAATTTAGTTACAGTAAAGATGAACAGTGACTTACTGAGAATTTTGCATTTATTGCAAATTTGCAACATGCAAAAATGCAGCATGTGCCGTAAATCCCATAAGTTTGGTAGCATGCTTACACATCATATATGTGCAGTAATTGCTTTGAGCTTGGTAGCATGTTTACATATGCAGTATGTGTCATAAATGCCATAAGCTTTGTAGCATGTTTATACATGCAGTTTGGGCCATAGATGCTATAAGCTGGTAGTATTTTTACACATGCAGTTTTTGCCATAAATGCTATAAGATTGGTAGCATGTTTATACATGCAGTATGTGTCGCAAATGCCATAAACCTGGTAGCATATTTATTTACACATGCAAATGTTTAGAATACAGTTATTATAACCATCATGTCCTGAAGCATCAAAATGTATTTTGCTATCTTCTTTTCAATGGATTGTAATTAGTATTAAAGAATGTCCTTTGGGTGTGCGATGGATGAGAAAGAAAAATTTTGGAGTGAGTTGGATGAAGTGGTGATGACTGTACCCAAGGGTGAGAGAGTGGTGATTGGAGCAGATTTCAATGGGCATGTTGGTGAAGGGAACAGAGGGGATGAGGAAGTGATGGGTAGTCATGGTGTTAACTAAAGGAATGCAGAAGGTCAGATGGTAGTGGAGTTTGCAAAAAGGATGCACATGGCTGTGGTGAATACGTATTTTAACAAGAGGGAGGAGCATAGGGTGACATACAAGAGTGGAGGAAGATGCACACAGGTGGATATCTTATGTAGAAGGGCCAGTCTGAAGGAGATTGGAGACTGTAAAGTGGTGACCGGAGAAAGTGTAGTTAGGCAGCATAGGATGGTGGTTTGTAGGATGACATTTGTGATCAAGAAGAGGAGGAGGAGTGTGAGGGCAGCACCAAGGATCAAATGGTGGAAATTGAAAAAGGGTAATTGTGAGGTGGAGTTCAGGGAAGAGTTAAGACAGGCACTGGGTGGCAATGAAGAGGTACTGAATAGCTGGGTAACTACAGCAGAGCTAGTAAGGGAGATGGCTAGAAAGGTGCTTGGTGTGATATCTGGAAAGAGGAAGGGGGACAAGGAGACCTGGTGGTGGAATGAGGAAGTACAGAAGAGTATATAGAGAACGAGTTTGGCAAAGAAGAAGTGGGATTGTCAGAGAGATAAAGAAAGTAGACTGGAGTATAAGGAGATGAGGTGCATGGCAAAGAGAGAGGTGGCGAAGGCTAAGGATAAGGCATATGGAGAGTTGTATGAAAGGTTGAACACTAAGGAGGGAGAAATGGACCTGTACCAATTGGCTAGACAGAGGGACCGAGCTAGTAAAGATGTGCAGCAGGTAAGGGTGATGAAGGATAATGAGGGAAATGTACTCACAAGCGAGGAGAGTGTGTTGAAGAGATGGAAAGAGTACTTTGAGGGGCTGATGAATGAAGAGAATGAGAGAAGGTTGGATGATGTGCGGATAGTGAATCATGAAGTGCAATGGATTAGCAAGGAGGAAGTAATGATAGCTATGAAGAATGGAAAGGCTGTTGGTCCAGATGACATACCTGTGGAAGCATGGAGATGTTTAGGTGAAATGGCAGTGGAGTTTTTAACTAGATTGTATAATGAAATCTTGGAAAGTGAGAGAATGCCTGAGGAATGGAGAAAAAGTGTTTTGGTACCAATTTGTAAGAATAAGGGTGATGTGCAGAGCTGTAGTAACTACAGAGGGATTAAATTGATCAGTCACAGCATGACGTTATGGGAAAGAGTAGTGGAAGCTAGGTTAAGAAGGGAGGTGATGATTAGTGATCAGCAGTATAGTTTCATGCCAGGAAAGAGCACTACAGATGCGATGTTTGCTCTGAGAGTGTTGATGGAGAAGTACAGAAAAGGTCAGAAGGAGTTGCATTGTGTCTTTGTGGACTTAGAAAAAGCATATCACAGGGTGCCATATCACAGGGTGCCTAGAGAGGAGTTGTGGTATTGTATGAGGAAGTCAGGAGTGTCAGAGAAGTATGTAAGAGTGGTACAGGATATGTATGAGGGTAGTGTGACAGTGGTAAGGTCTGTGGTGGGAGTGATGGATGCGTTTAAGGTGGAGGTGGGATTACATCAAGGATCAGCTCTGAGCCCTTTCTTATTTGCTATGGTGATGGACAGGTTGACAGACGAGATCAGACAGGAGTCCCCGTGGACTGTGATGTTTGCAGATGACATTGTGAGGTGGAGATATGCTCTAGATAGAAGAGGAATGAAGGTCAGCAGAACTAAGA
>NC_056741.1:1667043546-1667171046 GCF_019279795.1 Protopterus annectens | reverse complement strand
ACATGCAGACTCCTTCTAACAAAAACACTGATAACAGTCAATTCACTATCTACTCCACAAATGTTACTCCAATCGTTCTAGTGGCACAGGCTAAGCTATTGGGAATAATTATAGACTCTCCCACCTAAAATTTGATAGTCATCTCAACTTAACTATTAAAAAAGTACATGCCAGACTGGGATCACTCTACCATATCAAACCATTTCTTACCAACAACACAGGATCAGCCATTGCTCACTCCCAACTTCTATCCACACTACTCTATGCAGCTCCCATTCTGACTAATCTCAACAAAACTGAACTAAGCAAAATGGAAGCCTGCTATAACAGAATTGCCCGCTTTGCTGCAAATTGCTCATATAGAACTCATCACTGTACTGCTTTGAGACAGCTACACTGGCTTGAACTGCCTAACTTCCTAACCTGCAATCAACACTGCCTTTGTCATTCTATCTATTACCTCCCCTATAAGTGCCCTGCTCTCAGAAACCTAGTACATCATCACTCAGCCAAAAGGCCTATTAGATCATCAAGCAAACTACTACTAGAAGTCACCAACAGCTACAATAGCTTTGGAGACACATTATATAGTAGTTCAGGGGCTAAAAAATGGAACTCTCTCCCCACTATCATACAAAATACATCATCCAAAGACTCCTTTAAAAACCTCATTAGGCAACATCTCAAGCAATGTTGGCAGTGCCATGACTGCTCCCCAGGTTAGAGAAAGTGGATAAGGCACATATATTAAACCTAGAGTACCTGATAATAGTTTTCACTTTTACTCACAAACACTGGCTAATGTACATTGTATGTACTGCACCAGTGTACTATGTATGTATTCTACCTATGTTCCAAATTTCAGCTGTACACCACAAATCTATTAATTACCTTTATTTTTAAATTATTTTCTTGTTTGTTCTCTCCACTGTAACTGTTGATGTGCTGCATACCACTGTAAAAACATGTCTATTGTAATTTGTGTGTATACTGATCATGTCTAAATATCTAAATGCATCTGTAATTTTTCTCTGTGGAGCTTTTCTCCCCAGGCCTCTGCTGAAAAAGGGCCTTTTCGACTCAGTCAGACACCCCCGGTTAACAAATGTAAAATAAAATAAGTAGTAAATAAAATTCTGCATGTGTTTCTAGTGTGTTTAAAATGTTTTGAGTTGTGATGATTAGGTAGAAGTTAAACAGCCTATTGGAAAGCAAACAGTAATGCAGGCACTGCCATGTATTTGTAACAATGTTGATTACTAAAACAATAGCAGTGTCAAAGTTGGAAGGTGTGATGAGGAGTCCCCCCATGTGGTTTTTGTTTAGACTCATCTATGCTTTCCCACTAATTTAAAGTTGGCTATTACAGCAAAAAGAATCAGTGCATATAACCAGAGTGAGACTGAGGTGCTGGCAGAGAGTGCTGGAAAGGAAGTATTGTGTCTACCATCAGACCATCCATTGCACTGTTGCAGACTACCATATTCTGAACACAACCCCTTCCTGTACAGTGGCACATCTTAGGGCAGAACAATGCATTACTTGCAGAGCATCTGGGAAGTTGTTCTCTCCTTCCAGTCAATTTTAATTTAATAATAATAATAATAATAATAATAATAAAATGCACAGCTAACATTGCTTTACACAGCACACAGTGCCTTAAGAGGGTGTGTTAATCCCAGTAGTAAAAAGGACTCAGGATGGTAGGTTTGATTGGCACAATTCTCAATAGAAGTTAAAGAGATGTAAACAGGCAAATAGTACATTTAAAATGAAAGCTTAGAGAAAGAAAAGTAAGACACTGGACTCTTTAATTTACTTTACACTATTGCTTTGTGCAGCTAATGGCCAGGCAAGCTGCCAAGTTTATTAACTAAGCTTTGTTACAACACACAGTTCTTGTGGATTTCCTACACGCTGCTATCCTAGAGACTTTTGTTTATTAACTACACTTTGTTACAACACACAGTTCTTGTGGATTTCTTACACGCTGCTATCCTAGAGACTTTTGTTTATTAACTATGCTTTGTTACAACACACAGTTCTTGTGGATTTCCTACACGCTGCTATCCTAGAGACTTTTGTTTATTAACTACGCTTTGTTACAACACACAGTTCTTGTGGATTTCCTACACGCTGCTATCCTAGAGCCTTTTGTTTATTAACTACGCTTTGTTACAAAACACAGTTCTTGTGGATTTCCTACACGCTGCTATCCTAGAGACTTTTGTTTATTAACTATGCTTTGTTACAACACACAGTTCTTGTGGATTTCCTACACGCTGCTATCCTACAGACTTTTGCTTTCATTTTTATACAGTAGATGCTTACGATGTGATTTTCATGCCTGCTTTCATGATAAATGTGTTACAAATATGTGTTACAATAGACAGCAGTTTAAACACACATACTGTGTTATTGTTTTTAGTCTTCCTCTTTCACTCCTGCATTTCACTATATCAGTCTTCACTGATGCCTATGGAACCTGAGTGCCATGTATACGTTGCTAACATGCTCCCTGCAGGAGCACAGATTAGGCAACAATATGTACAGTTTGCAGACTAATTTATTAAATTCTTATGCAGTACACATGTATGGTTTGCTTATGGCCTGTGTTTTGACTGAAAATCGCCATTGACTAGTTTAGTTATCAGCTTATCGGACAAATGTAAATAAAACGAAAGAAGGCTATGATGGACTGCCTATTTCTCCCTTGATGTTATTGAGCATTCAAATGTACTCTTGATTTCACACCACCCTGAAATGGACCAGAGTTTAAATGAGCAAGTGAAATAAAATGGATCATTATGTAATATGTAATATTTGTTATTTTTTCTTGTCCATTTTGGGTTAGCCTGCTTACATGGTTCAAAATAAAAAAATGTAAAATCTAAAAGCATGGTTATACTAATGAGCCCAGACTCAATGTTAGTTTCACTATTTAGGATACATTCTGGTTAATTGTAGTACAGTTTCAGCCAGTGACTGGGCAGAAAGCAAAGAAACAGAATTCAGACATCCTGTAGCATTCATTTAGTCTCTGTGACCGTAGCTACTACACAATATCTTTTTGCCTTTTTGGCTTACACTGGTCACTGCAAAAGTACTAAAACCATCAGCTTTTTAAAACTGAAATTTTAAGTCAATGTGGATAGCTGTTGCAGCCCTGTCCAGAGTGTCACTGACTACTTCCCCACCTGTTGCTTAATCAAACTGCCATTTTTCTTATTGGTTCATAGCTCAGAACCTTCCATCTCCAAAATAAGGAACACTAGCCCTCATAATGTGGAAGAAATGTACAAAATGTGGAACACATACTAATGGCTTACTAACAACTTCAACTAGGAAGGCCATAGGATGGTTAAAATATGCTGGTTTTACTTATAAAGAAGATCTTTTAATGAATTAATATGAGTTATTTCTATTTACCATGGATTTCACTTAAAAAATTCCTAACACTGAATGTGTGACAGGGTCTTTCAATGTGGAATTTTGAGGAACATGAACTTTTTAAGACCCAAAGTGGAGTATGTTCCTCGTAATGAGGTACACTTGAGAGGTGTGCATTGGTTTGTATCTGTAGCTTACTAGATTACCAATTGTGGAGGTAGTTTGAAGCTCAAAATTATTTAGCCATAACCTGATTGTGCCTCATACTTTTGCTGTGTCCCTCCTAACATTTTAATTCATTGAGTATTATGGTCAGCCAGTAATGTCTGACATTAGAGTTTCATCAGTCACTAATGGCAGGCATTAGAGTTTCATCAATCAATTTGGTCAGTCAGTAATGTCAGGCATTAGAATTTCATCAGTCAGTAATGTCAGACAGATTTTCATCAGTCACTAATGCCAGGCATTAGAGTTTCATCAATCAATAATGTCAGCCATTAGAGTTCCATACTTCTTATAGTTCAGAAAATACATGTTGATGCAAAAACCTGTTATTCTATTATGTCTTTAAGTGAATCAGAGAAATATTTAGAAACGTCTCTGATCTGGGGGTTTTACCCCACCATTATTTTTGCTGTTAGCCTAAATTCTTGAGCAAAGAGGTTTATGAAGGTCTGTGCATAGCTCATGCATCATCAGAATGACAGTGCAAAGATTTTACTTCAGAGAGCACTCTGCATTGGATTTAACATTCAGGCAGAGAGGCAGAGTGCTCTCATCATCTGTCTGCTCTCTCACCTTTACTGTTAAAGTTACAGCATTGAGTAATATAGGGGTTAACATTTAAGCTATGTTAATCATCAAAGCCTGCATGGGAAATCATATCAAAAGCCTTAAAAAGGTTGACATACATGTCTAAAATGTCAACCAGATTAGGAAAGCAAGGCTTATCCTTCACAAAACAATACTGTTGGGTGTTGTGCGGTACCAGCCTGACTAATGTTTGCATCATGATTTATAAATAATACTAGTGAGGCTAATGGAATAATAATTTCTAGGGTAAGTTACACATATTACCACACATATGTATAGATGCCACAACCTCTGTTCCCCAGATATCAGGCATGTACCTTTTGGAGAGCTAAGATTAAAAAGCTGAATGAGGGATTTGGCAGTAATGTACTTTGTGCTAACATTAAGGCACTCTGGTATATTGTTTAGGCCTATGGAGCTCTTATTTTATAGTTTGGGTAATACTTTCCAGATCTGGTCCATAGTGATAATGGGAAGAACAGTGTTAAAGAAACACTCCACCCTCTCATACAGTTTAACTCAATCATTAGGTTTCTTTTCTCCCTACAATATGGTTCTAGCATTGTACATGTGCCAGAAACCTACTTGTAGTTTCTAAAACTTTTATTTCCTTGCATTGGAGTCAAAGGAAGGGAAAGCCCACCTACTTTATTTTTTAAAATCAACTTCTCACATACTTTGTAGAGAAATTTGTCTCCACCTGCATGACATATCATAGACACAGTTAAATATGTAGTTTATCCTGTCAGGTACTGCTGTCAATCTTAGATTGGTAATTAATCCTGTTTAATGTCAGGAACACAGCAGCTGATATAAAAAAAGACAGAAAGCTGTGAAATTGTTTCCACTGTTTTTATTACTGAGGGGAGAAGAACTTAACACTCCCCTTTCATAGCAAAACAAAGCAATTAGGTCAGTCAGGGGTTTAAAGGCAATTGTCAACTCATCTGACAAATTTACATAAGTAGCAACACAGTATTGAAATTTATTTATTTTATTTATTTATTTAAATTTGTTGACCAGGAGTGTCCAACTGGACGTAGGTCCAATTTCAGTGGAGGCCCGGGGAGAAAAGCTCCACAGTAAAATAAACAGACAGTAGTTACACTGGATTACATAGCGATTAACAATTTAACATAGCAATTACTTACAACATATTTACAGATGAAGAACATAGTACATCAGTAGACAACTAGAATCTTTATCTGTGAAGTACATAACAGACATTAACAAATGTTACAATGAGAAGTTCCTGCTGTATAATAAGTACTAGGCTTATGAGCATCTGAGCTTGCTATAATCAAGGTAGTTAGTGGAGTGGAAAGAAAGGCAGTGGTTGGATGGGGTGGATGATATTAGAGTGGGAGTTGCAAGGGCATAGCCAGCATGTTTTTAGGTGCACTTTTAGTAAAGTTTTGAAGTGGGTGCATGATGGTACGGAGATAATTGTGGGTGGGAGTGAGTTCCATAATTGGCTATGGCGCAAGAGAATAGTGCTTCACCAGCAGAGTTATTGACTTTAGTGATCTGCAAGTGATTTTTGTTGCTGGATCTTAGTGGTCTGGTGGTGCGATAGGGTTGGAGTAGATTCTGGAAGGATGGGACATTTAGTGGATGGTTTACTAGTTTGTGGGTGAGTGAGAGTTGATACCACTGAAGGAGGTGAGGGAGTTCAAGCCAGCCCAGTTCAGCAAGTAAGAGACAGTGGTGACTACGGTAGGATGCCCCTGTGGCGAATTTGGCGATTTTGTTGTAGCAGGTCTCTAGCTTGTTTAGATCACATTGCCTTAGGTTGGTATATATTGGAGATGCATAAAGTAGGGTGGAGATAAGGTGGGAATTTGCTATTGAAATCTTTGCTGCTTTGGTGAGAAATTGCTTATTTCTGTATAACACTCCTAGTTTTTTGTGGACTTTTTTATGGTCATGGATATGTGAATGTCAAATTTTAGTTTATTGTCTATTTCCACTCCTAGCAATTTGGTGTGTTCAGTTGGGTATATAGTCGTGTTGTCTTTTGCTGTGATGTTAAAGTGAGAGTTGTTTTGAGTATGTTTGGTGGGTTGGAAGATGAGTAGTTTAGTTTTGTTTGGGTTGAGTATCAATTGGGCATTGGATAACCATGTTTCAATAGAGGAAAAAGCTTCCTGTATGACTTTTTGCAGTTTGGGTAGGGACTGGGCTGAGCAGATGATGGTTGAAACATCTGCGTATTGTATGAGTGTTCCATGTTTGGTGGCAGAGGCTAGATTATTGGTGTAAACAGAGAAGAGTAGAGGTCCAAGGATGGATCCTTGGGGAACCCCTATGGAGACAGGTAGTTGGGGAGATATGTCATTCTGCCATACAACGGATTGTTGGCAGTCAGACAGGTAACTCTGAAACCAGTTAGTGACTGATTGTGAGAAGGATAGGTTATTGAGGACAGAGATAAGTTGTTTGTGTGGGACCATGTCAAATGCTTTAGATAGGTCTAGGAAAGTAGTAGAGGAGAGATAGCCATTGTTTTTATGCTGAAGGATAGTGTTAGTAAAGGAGAATAAGGCAGTGGTGGTGCTATGGTTTGGTCAGAAACCATGCTAATTACTGCAAAGGAGGTAGTCTGAGACCTGAGAGTGTATGCATCCCTCTAGTATTTTGGAGAGTGGAGAGAGAATAGCTATGGGTCGGTAATTGGTTAGTTCTGCGGAGAGTCCGCCTTTGTGGAGGGGAATTATATGTGATACTTTCCACAGTGTGGGAACGTAACTTTCTGACAGAGATCGGTTAATCAAGATGGATACTGGGTAGGCCAGAGCATCAGCTGCTATTTGTAGGTATTCACTCGGGAGGTTGTCTGCTGATAATTTGGTGGGTTTAAGTTTAGTTAAGAGTTTTTTTATGTTGGAGGTAGGTACAGGAGAAAAAGAGAAGGCAGTGGGGAGATTACTAGTTGAAGGTGTGGGTTGGAGGGGAGGGGGGTTGTGTTGTTTAGCTAGTGATAGTATGGTTTGGGTGAAGTGTGTGTTGAATGAGGTAGCAATATTTTCTGAGGAGTGAGGGATGTTAGGAGGAGGGGTACTGACTTTTCCTGGGTGGAAGATGGAGTTTATGAAGGACCAGAATTGTTTGGGGCTGTGTTGTGAGGAGTCTAGGCTAGACTGGTAGTATTGGAATTTGTCCTGTTTTATTAGCTTTTTGACTCTATTGCGTAGTTCTAGGAATTTCTGTCTAGCTGAGGGGTTTTGGTTTTGCGCCAGTGCTCCCAGGCTTTATTCCTGTTTTTCATTTCTGACTTAGTGGTTTTCTGTAGCCATGGGGAGGGTTGTGCTTTGGTTCTGGAAAATCTTATGGGTGCATGGTAATTAAGGATGTTCAGGAAGGTAGTATTAAAAAATTCAACTGCGTCATCTAGACTGAGGTACTTTAGTGGATGCCAGTTACATTCTTTGAGGGATGAGATGAATGTGAGTGGGTTAAAGTTTAGTTTTTTACGTATTTGACGGTAGATGACAGGTTTAGCTTGGTATAGGTATTTTTTGAGTAGGAATGTTGGGTAGTGATCACTGAGGCTATCTGATAAGCAGCCTGTTATATATGACTGGGGGCTCTTACTGACTAGTATCCAATCCAGGGTAGTGTGCTTGCTGGAGTTTTTATTTATCCTGGTTGGTGACTGGACTGAAGCCATGAAGGTGTACATGATGGGTTGGATTGCTGCCAGAACAGGATTGCCAGTCAATATTGAAATCACCTAAGATGATAGTTTCTTGGGGGAGATAGTGGGTAGACCAGCTGAGGAGGTTTTCTAGTGGAGGGATGTTTTGGCCAGGTGGGAAGTAGCATCCAATTATGTTGATGGTTTTGTTTTGGTTAATTTTGAGGTTGGTATATATTATTTCTTCATTGCCTATTTGTGGAGCTGATGATTTTAAGATCTGGATGTTTAGATGCTGTTTAAATATTATAGCTACACCACCTCCTTTTTTTGTTTAGCCAGTCTACTCTTAGTATGCCGTAACCTGTAGGGAGTATTTGCTCACTGGTAATGTGAGGTTTTAGCCAGGTTTCTGTCAGGATGACTATATCTGGGGAGTACAAGTCTATGGAGGCATGGAGTTCATGGACTTTGTTGGATATACTTCTAATATTTAGGCTTAGTAGAAGGAAGTCACTTGGCTTTCTATTGGCTGTAATATGGGAGAAGTTGTGGTCTCTAGTCTGATTATGAGGATTGGGGTTGGAGATGGTAGGGCCAGGGTTGGGGTGGATGTCTCCACTTAGGGCTAGTTTTGATATGCATGAGATTATTAGTTTTCTCAGTTTTTGAATGCGTTTGTTTATAAGGGAAACTTTATGATTGTGCTCTGTGGGTAGTAGGTATGGTGGGAGGGTTACTATGTTAAGTTGTAGGGATACTTTATGTTTGAGTAATAGAGATGGTAGAATATGTGGGGGGTGCATAGGGATGGTTCTTGAGCGGGTGGGAGGGGAGCTGAGTGTGGGTGAGACATGAGTGGTGGTGTGAGTAGTAGTACAGTGGTAGTGGTTGAGTGGGGGAATGATGGAGCTTTGGTAGGATGTAAGATATGCAAGGAGAATGCATGCAGTGAGCATAGGGAAGGTATGCTTGTACATGTTAGTTGAGGAGGTGTGATAGTAGTGGGAAGATGGAAGCGGTAATATTGGGTTAGCGCTGTGGTTGGCTATTGGAAAGATGGGAGGGGTTTGAGTGCAATAAAGGTGGGACCACTGGGGGCGGGAGGGAATAGGGGCAGGGTGGGGAGCGAAGCGGGTAGAGACCCTGTTAGTTGCTCGTATGAGGGGGATGGAAACAATCACAAAGCAAAGACAAGTATATGTTAAGAAACAATCACAATTGAACAAGGACTGCTCTGAAACTGTAAGTCATTTCTTAATTTCTCAGGTGGAAAAACAGGATAACCTTGTATCAGTAGGCTACTGTGGTCATAGTTTAAATTAACAAACACACAGTATTGATCAGTTATGGATACTATTTGCTAACAGAAGGGAATAAGAGAAAGTAGAAGATGTGTGTGTGTGTGTGTGTGTGTGTGTGTGTGTGTGTGTGTGTGTGTGTGTGTGTGTGTGTGTGTGTGTGTGTGTGTGTGTGTGTGGGCTGCTTACAAGCCAAAGCAGAGTGCTCTCCAGGGGAAAATGAATATTGGCTCAAACAGGTAGACACATACTCAAAGTTAACTGTAGCTGTCTGCAGACAGTTCAGACCTGGACTGCGCTTTTCTTACAAGAATGTTAAAGGTGGTACCGCAGTTGAATACTTAAGAGTGGTGTTAGGTTCAAAGTTAACTGTAGCTGTTTGCAGACAGTTCAGACCCGGACTGCGCTTTTCTTACAAGAATGTTAAAGGTGGCACCGCAGTTGAATACTTAAGAGTATATAAATAAAGTATATAAATAAATAAATATAAATAAAGTTTATAAATTTATAAATATTTTTTTCTTGTACGTATAAATGCATTTGCCATTTTCAAGCCCCCCCCCACACACACACACACACACACACACACACACACACATACACGCACACACTGGCCAGAACTGCAGAGAGAGAGTCACGTAGCAACCCTATCAACTAGGTGTACTGATACTGTTCATAAAAAAGGTCTTCTATGCTTTGTGTGTTATCCTTCCAGGGGGTGATGCATATCTGGTACATGCAGATCCATTGTAAGAGATTCCCACTGACTTTGAGTCAGTCCTTGCATTGTCAGAGAGTAACCATAAGCTGAATTTACTTTAACATACATTTACTATGTGCCCTTGCATTAAGAACACTAAGAAAAGGAAATCAGAAGTACTTAACTATGTTTAAATGCATACACACACATGCTTTTGTACACATGTACTTTATATACATACACATATACAAAAACACATACACACTATATATGTGTGTGTGTGTGTGTGTGTGTGTGTGTGTGTGTGTGTGTGTGTGTGTGTGTGTGTGTGTGTGTAACGTGTGTGCATACAATGAATTTATAATAAACATAGTATAGCTAAGCATTACTAATGTATACATTCTAGTAAACGTTGCTCAATGATTTACTTGGTCACACATTGCCTATGTGTTCCACATGCAATCTTGGTCAATGTCTTTCTGTCAGTATTTTTTTATTTGCATTGATAAGTGCATTTAATAACTGTTATTATTTTTGCCAGTGTAGCTTATGTTGTGGCTGAAAAGGATCCTGGAACCAGTTCAGTTTCCTGGTTACCAAAGTATAAATAAATATGAAATAGAAAAAAAGGAGGGGGAACATGACAGAAATAATTGAGGCACTAATAAAGCACAGTTTAAGTCTGCATCATTCATCAGAGAGAAAAATCTTCACACTGAAGGGATTGGGAAGTAGCAGGCAGACTAAGTTTAGAGTCCTACTGCTTATCATTTGTAAATGTACAGCAAGGAATCGTTTACTGCAGTGAGAGTTTTCACACCTCAGCATGAGAGTATGGGGCAGGGTTTATCAAGTTTGTTAGGACTACAAAAGACTCCTCTTACAGAAAACTGTTTTTTATCTACTTTCTTTTGCTGCAAGTAGCTAACAGCTATTTATAGCATAGAACAACCTCTGGCAATCAGATACATGAGGCTCAGTCAGGTAAACAGAGAAGCAGCTGTTTTACAGAAGGTGTGTTTAGATGACAGTGTTTCACAGTCCTGCCATTATATTTTAATGGCATGACAAAACAGCACCACTTCCTTATGTCTGGCATGAGTCATATAAGGAGGACTTGAAATGTATTCTGGGAAGAAGGAAGGAAAGCAAGAAAATAAGATCACGTTACCAGGGCAGGCACCATCATCCGCCATTTTGAGACAGACACATTAAATTTGTAAAAGAAGCACTTGGAGTGATTTTGAGGCATTAAAATAGCTCAAAAACAAAGATACAGGGAAAAAATATGTTTTTGAGTTCTAAGGTAGAGTTTTCCTTTAACAGATTCAAGGCAGGGAAACTGGGTTGTGAGAAAGAGGGAACATCTAAATTCAGTTTATCAACCAGGACATTTACTAATGGCTTCGGCATTAGAATAGGTAATACTATTCTCTAAGAGTTTGATACAGCACTGGATATGACTTCTAATATTCTTAGTACACCTGGAAAAATTATCCAGATCAAAAGACTGAGTTTTAACTTGAAAGATATCAGAAAAGCAGTGCAGCTGAACTCTAACAAACTCAGTGCACAACAGGTCAGCAGTATAAAGTGTCTACCTGTGCAGCTACACTCCTTATATACCAGGCAAACATCCACCTAAAAGAGGAAGGCAGCATTCATCAACAGCAGAACAAGACTGGCAATTAATAAGGAAAAGCACAGAACAATCAAAGGAGGAAGGCACATTCATCGATGGCAGAACAATGTCTTTTGGCTTTTTCCGGTTTGTGGTCACCACTGTGGATCACCAGTCCATAGCTTAAATGGCAGTGGTGTTTTTACAGTGTCAAGTTGCCAGCCCAGCTCCCAACTTTTGCAGAAGGCACACACATACACACACATGCACCTACCTGCATGTCTTTGAAACTCATTCGACTGCAGGGAGGACATGCAGACTGCGCACAGAAGGAGCTCCAGCTGAAAATTGAACCAGAGAACCTCTTGCTGTGAGGCGACAACAGTAACAGCTTCACCACCACGGCCAATCAACAGCAGCAGAACAACAGGTAGGCATTTAATAAGGAAAAGCAAAGAACAAAGAAAGGAGAAAGGCAGCATTCATCGACAGCAGAACAACAACTGGGCAATTAATAAGGAAAAGCACAGAACAAACAGCAGCTGTTTAGGCAGGAGTGGGTGGAGCCATTCCTCTGCTCAACAGCAAAAACTTGAATGAATAAATGGATAAATAAATAAATAAATAAGTAAATAAATACATGGAGTAGCATGGCACTGCACTGGCTGGGAAAAGCTGCTTCTATGACTGAACCATTTTCTGCACATCTCTGGAGAGAGAGCAGGAGAGAGACAGAGAGAGAGAGAGAATAGAGATAACTTATTTCAGGTTAGAGCTGGCCAAACCACATTGACCTGCCTTTCCCACTTAGGACCAAAAATACTCCCAAAGCTGCACCAGGAAAGTGCTTGCTAAGAACATGATTACTTGACCTCTGCAAGAGTGAGAGCGAACACTATTCCACCCAGGTACCCCACTTCACAATTTTTATACTGCCCAGGATTAGCTGATTCCTATGGATGAGTCACCAGCCAGGAATAAGTAAAGTGCTGGTAGCTTTCATAGAAAAAACTCAGGAGAGGTAAAGAAGCTTCAAGGGCAGGAGAAGGAAGCAGATTCTCTTGGATCAGTCAACATTTAGGAACAGTGGGTTGGAGGAGACAATAAAAGACAAGTAGCTAATGTGAATGCTGTGTGTCATAGCAGGAAAGGGCAGGAAGTGAACCCTCAGAATCAGTGAAGACAAGTACCTGATGTGCATGCTGTGTGTCATAGCAGGAAAGGTCAGGAAGTGAACCCTCAGGATCAGTGAAGACAAGTAGCTGATGTACATGCTGTGTGTCATAGCAGGGAAGGGCAGGATGTGAACACTCAGGATCAGTGATGACCGTGCCCTGGCCCAGCAATCAAGTAGCCTCAATCCTCACCACTAACACCAGGGAGGTTGTCTCCTAAAAGAAGAAAGGATAACAAATACACACAGTAAAGTACAATTTCCCTTAAGTGCACACAGAGATCACAGTCAGTCTGGGGCTGTTTGCTCCCTTGCTCTCCAGGTCCCCAATAAGACTCCACACTGGCACTGCTATAGGGTCCAGATCGCAGCCTAGCTGGCAAGCTAAACTCCAGTACCCTCTCTGTCCAGCCAGTGCTTAGTGTCCCTGCCCAGGTAGCTGATGCACACCCACACTTTGAGATAAGTATTTATACAACTTCATAGACACTCCTGGCAAAGGCTGTCACAGATTCTACTGCTGTGCCCCTTTACCCAGACTATATGGTAGTAATTACTGCCACCACCAGCTAATACTTATCAGCTACCCAAAGGCCCTTGAAAGGGTGTCCAATTATTACTGTGCAATATTATTATCCAATTGGTAATGTGACTATTCAGTCTAAGGCTTATTAGAGTGGCCTATTACGATAACCTCTATAAATATGCAATGTACTCTGGAGCCTATCTCTACACAAACTAGCCAAAGGTAAAGGCTTTTAAAATATTTAATAATAAATAATTAAAGCACAAGGCAATACTACTACACCACAGAGATGTCTAAGAGTTCAGAGATCACACAGAAACTTAAAATAATACAGTAGGACAGATCTGATGCCAAAGAAAAACACTTAATCTAACTTTCTAATCTTTAGCTATTCTTAAGAGAAAACACAGTGCTTAAATACATAAAGAGCATAAGCAGTACTGGGGTTGATGGTCCAAGACAAATGCTTTCAGTCTCTCACTGAACAATAGTTTTTAAAACACTAACAAACAGCTCAGCTAAGGCCCTCCCAGATTACATCATTTTGACACTTAGTCTGGAGTTCCCAGGCCACAAACTGCATTATTTAGCAAGCTAACACCTGCTCAGGAAACTACAACAATAAAAGACATTTCATATGTATACTCAAACAATTATTCCTTAAGTTAAGACAATAGAAAGAATGTGTTCAGCCAGACACTTCGGCACCACTTTTTTAGATAATTGTAACTTCAAAGAACATTTGAAATGCTTGTTTTGATTTTCCATACAGCAGATGGCAATGTTGCAACAATCTTGACATTTACATTTTAGTGTTTTCTTTCATTTAAGAACACAAGCCTGTATTTTACATTTATTTATACAAATGATAGAATTATGTATCAAATTCTATTTGACTAGGCTGGTAGCCTTCGCCCACCTTTCCCCAATCTTCACAACAAGTACCTGACGTGCATGCTGTGTGTCACAGCAGGAAAGGGCAGGGGGTGAACCCTCAGGATCAGTAAAGACAAGTACCTGATGTGCATGCTAGGTGCCATTGTAGGACAGGCAGGGAGTGAATCCTTAGTATCAGAGAAGCAGGTGCACAGGGCAGGAAACTTGATCATTTTCCATGAAAGAGCAAATTATCTGGGTGGGAAGGAAATAAGGCCAGTGCAGAAGAAGTTTATACCAATAGTGACAAGTCTGTAGTGAATGCCACGAACTGTGGTCTTCTCAGAAATGCTTGCTGACTTTTTAGAAAAGCTGCATGATGAGGGTCTTGAATGGAAAGGAGCAGTGAGCTTAATTTTTAAACACATTCAACTAAGTAACTTTTTAAACAGGTATTAACTTTTTGGTTTATACTTATATTTGCTAATTGACATTTTTTTTGTTCATGTTCGTGTATCATCTTCATGTGTTCATAGGTTAATAAACATGACTAACCAGTATTCAAGGGTGTATTGTCAATGTGATAGTTACACAGGAAATGGTACTTGCCACATGATATGATTATGCATTTTTAGCAACTAATTTTAGTCCATGCTTTTGAGACCAGCTATTTGTTTGGAGTATCATGATATCCTCTGGGGAGTTTATGATGGCACAACTTTTGCAGTCATCTGTAAACTTGGTCAGCCACAATCCCTTAACATTAGCTTTGACATCCAAAAACTAGGGGGTATACCTCTAGTAAGAGGTCTTTTGAAGGTGGTGGTAGAGCCACCCACTTTCATTTCCTGGGTTCTATTTGTAAGCCAAATTGCTATCCAGTGAGTGACATAGTGATTAAAATTTAGTTTAATGATACTTATCATTATGACATCCAAATGTATGATGGTGTTGAACACCTTTGTGAGATCTAGATGTGCAGTGTTCCAGGGAAGGTTCCAGAACCTACTAGCATGCCCCTCTTGACATCCTCATCTTGTAACATAAATGCCCATGACCTGTCAACTATGGAGAAAGTGATATATATTTTTTAACCTCCCCTGGAACACAATTGCATCACACTGAAACAATGCTTGTATGAAAATGAATGCCTAGAGGTAGGTAATTTACAAACTCTAGCATTATGCCACAACAAAGAGAATACTGGAGTTTGTAAAGTAATTTACAAAATATTGGATCAATGCAGTGTTCAATATTCTGGCTACAAATAAGTGAAAAGAGGTAGGATCAAACCATAATTACACTCTCTCCTTCATGAGAGTGAACTTGTTAAGGGAAATGTTATGTGCATCAAAGAAAAAATATTTTTGAAATGAATATCAAAGTTAAGTGCTGTTTTGCAGTTCATTGTAGTAGATTAAAGCCCTACATCAGTCATACTAGTTTAATATGGACTGGAATATTACTTAATGTGTATTGCAAAAAATATATTTAACTATTTTTGTATATATATATATATATATATATATATATATATATATATATGTGTGTGTGTGTGCATGTTATTTTATAGTAATGTGTAGTATAGTAAACCCATTCATTAGTGATATTCAACATGTGTGTACTATAAAACTGGACATAAGTAAATATGCAGGTAACTGCAAACAGATACAGCTAAGAATCGTATGTTATAAGGGTGTTATCAACATGCTAATTATATTGGGAAGAGCTATGAACTGTCTATGGTTCTCACTGAATATAATCACATGAAGGTGATAGTGTACCCACCTATGATCACATGTATGTGACAGTGCATCAGTAGTGAAAGGATGCTTCATACCTCGCTGCACCTCCTGGCATCATTTATTAAATATCAGAGAAGTACAGAGAGAACAGTACCATCTGTCAGTATAACATAATGTAGATACCTGTGAATAAGTAATACCACTTCAGGGTGCTTACTGTTTATTTTGTCCTGAAGCATACATTTTTAATTACTATGCAGGGAGAGCTCCTCTCTCTCTTGTATCAGCCTGTGCCCTAGATTATGCAGCCTCATACTGCATGGTCCAGGAATAAGAATTATTAGAGAGGGGATGACAGTTGTTTGCTTGTTTTATGCTGCATCACGTGTTGATCTTTCTCCAGCATGTACAGGTGGTAAGATGGTCCTGTGGGAACAGGTGACCCATGTCAATGTAGCAATCCTTAATCACGGATGCACTTCTTGGGCATAGGAATAAAACAGTGATGTAGTAGAAAGCTTTTCACGTGTGGCAAGGAAAGTTGGCCTGTCTTCTGTCCTGTACTGCCACTGGTAAGATGATGGTAGAGGCTGGAAATTAACTCAGCTTTTGGTGGTTTAAAGATATACCAACAAAGGTTAGATGGGGGTGACGTAAACTTTTTAGACTCTTGATTTCCTTCTCTGAGTATGGCTGGATTAGGCAATCGTCCACTTAAGGGTTTATGGGAATTCCCATTGGTCTGTGATGAACAAACACTTGTGCATTTGGTAAATAGTTTGGGTTCAGTAGACAGTAAACTGAATTGCTTACAAGAGGTGATCAGAATAGGTATTAAAGAGGTAATCTTTTGTTGAATTTTTCTTCTGCAGGTACACTAATAATTCATTTTTTCTAGGGACAATTATACTGCAGTAAAAACTCCCCAAAGGCAGTCAAAGTCACAAAGCATTAGTTAATAATGGCTGCTAACATCCAGCAACAAAAATGACTGTAATAAAGAAATCTGAAAATAAGCTCAAACTGGGCTACTTATTGCTCTTTGAATGTTGCTTGAAAGGAGGTAATAATGTGCTGTGCTTCTTATAACAAAAACAGAACTGAAGTTGGCACAGGCTACCCACACCTTCATAGCTGCACATGTTTGTTGAGATTCTTAGCTTACGGATGAGACCACTTTCACTGTAGGATATCTGACAATAGAAGCTTGGTAGAAAGACAGACGTCTACTTGAATCTAATTTCTATGTATAAGGAATCATACTGCAGCAGTGATTGTTGCTATAAATATCTACTATTATAATGACATACTCAGAAAACTGTTCTTTACATGTTGATACCAGAAGAGCATATACTGTGGCCATGGCCTTACAATCATGAACACCAGTAAGCTAGTAATAGTCCAGGTATTATTGTCTGTCATGATTTTGTTGATACATAATTTTCTCATTACTTTCTACACTTGGTTCAATTGCATGACCGCCCTGCTGCTCATGGCAACAGCATCAGCAAAAAGGCAGCACTTGAACTGCATTCCATCTCCCTTCTGTGGAGTTATTTCAGAGAAACCCACACACACACACACACACACACACACACACACACACACACACACAGTTTTTCTGTTAATACACTTCTGACAAATTTTGATACATCATGAAGAAATGCTTTGACTGATATATTTAAATGACTTTTACTGTACTTTTTATAATCAATGGCTCATTTTAGTAAAGACCGATATCAACAGCTAGTGAAGAAATCCATTTAATGAAATGCTTTAAAGATCTGTACCACATTTTTACTGTTTGTTTAAATATTAATAGTCCGCATAAAGCTGGAAGTAAAAAAAAATATAGCAACTTCCTAGGAAATGTGTAGCTGATATACAATGAAAAGGACCATGAAAAGAACAAACTCTTCTTGAATGCATTAAAATTCAAATACTTGTGGAATGAAATAAAATAAAATGAAAAAAATGAAATATTCTTAAAAACATGTACATTTCTAGCAATGAGAGCTACTGACTGAAATTAACATCTTCTTGACTTTTATCACATAACCAGCATTTCACTTTATGATTTCTGTACTTTCAGCTCAACAAAATCCACAAAACTCACAGCTGACTCTGGACCAGCTGACGTCGACATCAGTAGTCCAAATGTGAAGCCAGCTGATAAGGAGGAACCTTCATATCCCACTCTCACATATAGCCGTCTGTCCACAGCATCACTGTCCCTGTCCATGAATGAAGATTGTATGAATGTAATGAGCTCAGATGAAGTAGCAAAGTACCTGGAATTGAGTGATGATGAAGATGGCAATCAAGAAAGCAGTCTGAGGTGAGCTTTTCCAGGTGATGGTGATGTTAGTAATGAGCCGATGTGCCAGTTAATGGAGACATTAGTAATGAGCTGATGTGCCAGATAATGGAGACATTAGTAATGAGCTGCTGTGCCAGATGATGGAGATGTTAGTAATGAGTTGCTGTGCTAGATGATGGAGATGTTAATAATAAGCTGATGTACCAGATAATGGAGACATTAGTAATGAGCTGCTGTGCCAGATGATGGAGATGTTAGTAATGAGTTGCTGTGCTAGATGATGGAGATGTTAATAATAAGCTGATGTGCCAGATAATGGAGACATTAGTAATGAGCTGCTGTGCCAGATGATGGAGATGTTAGTAATGAGTTGCTGTGCTAGATGATGGAGATGTTAATAATAAGCTGATGTGCCAGATAATGGAGACATTAGTAATGAGCTGCTGTGCCAGATGATGGGGATATTTGTAATGAGCTTTTGAAAGCCTAGTCTTTGGTGCTAAATTATGGTGGCTGCTGGCCATCCACCCACTCCTGAGCTATACATAAAGTTTAGAATAGCAGTGTTGGTCAGCAAGGTAGGTGTTGATATAATTTTTCAGGTATTTATTGCCTTGAGCGTGGAGTTGGGGGGGGGGGGGCATGGTTACTACACACTTGTTCACTTCTCACCCTGAAACATATATCATTTCAAAAGTAATAACTAATCCCTGTTCACATGGCAAATGATATTGAGTGACATGGAGACAACACACACATAGAATATATTCAATAGGAATGTTGTAGAACTATGTCACATTTTACTGGCCCTTCCAGCTGTCTTTATAAACAAATTGTTTTGCTTCCCAGGTTCCTGCCTTAGGGTGAAGTATTTCACTACATACTGGGACAAACCACCTGAGTGGTGGGATTAATTAGGTACACCAAGCTGTATGATATGCCATGCAAGAGCCTAATACTGATAGTAGACCACCCAGCTGTTATTAGGAGAAATGGGAAAGGTTTCATCAGTGAACAAAGATGTGATGCTTTTATCTGCTCTCTTCCTCTAAGGAAATGCCATACATGTTCTACTGTAAGTCATACAACTACTTTGTGAAATTATTCCACTTTCAGACTAAGTCATCTAAATCAAGAATGTATTCTATATGCTTACCACAGAGTTTTTTTAGAGAGATTTATATAGAAAAGAGATTTATATAGACATTTGCCATGGCCCTTTTCAGTTTAAACAACAAAAAGTTATAAGCACACAAGACCACATATTTGAGGATAAACAAACTTACTGGGGGATGAACAGTTATGCTTAAGATGCAATAGGACATGTAGGTGTGAAACTGTCTTATAGTTCATGTTTATTTATCAGATCATATGCAAAAGTCTGTATGAAGTAACGCACATTCAGAAGCATGTATTAGGATGTGTAATTTGCTGTAAAGGAAGTACTCTAAATTTCCAGCAACTGCTTTAGCACATGCTTTGTTGATTATCCTATGAAATACGAGTTGGTGGTTTACTGTACTGAAGTCCCTCTCAGCCCTTCCTTCCGAAGTCTTACATTTTAACAAGATTCTTGAAAAGATATGTCTTACTGGAGGTTAAGCATGCTTCTATATGCAGTAGTTTGCCTCTTGAAATAACATCTAAAGAGTTCCATATGATTGTCCTGGAAATAAATACTCCAATCATATTAACATATCAAATATCATTGGAGACGTTTTCATATGAAAAGTCTCAACCTGAGGGACTTGGTTTCAGAAGAAACATCTCAGATGTCAGTTGCTTCTTGTACAGAAAGGTCACAACCAACTGCTTCCTGCTAGGTCAACCGACATTTAGATGAAAGGCTACAGTGAGAGACAGTGCCCCAGAAAGCAAGTGACAAAGTTGGTCATTGTGTCTTTGACTCACTGGCAAATTGTAATCATATCTAATATAAGAATTTCCTACCCAGTTTGCTCTAGTCATTTTAAAGTACTTTTAAAAGTAAAAGAAAAAGATCAGATTTGTTGCACAGTGGACACTTACAGAAAAAGATATATTTACCATGCATCCCTACTACCAAAACTTCAGATATATAAATAAATGATGGCTTCTATTTCCACTGCCTGCCATTAGTCTCTCATCATTTGGCCGTCTGGCTCATATCTCCTCAAAGACATCTGTAACCCCTGCAGCTACGTTTATCTTAATAATTTTGCTGTTATGCACTGCTGTGCTTATGTCCATAGCCATTTCCCACTACAATCCTGAGTTTACACACACACACACACACACACATATATATATATATATATATATATATATATATATATATATGGTTTGCTATCAAAATCCCAAATGAAGAGACTCTGCAGATGGGATATTGGACGGCAGATGGTCAATTGCTGTGTTGCTGACTGTCGATAGTTCATATCAGCGAATGCCACAGGTCATTCACTGATATGAGATCGATCTGTGGGCTAGAGATCGCAGTACAGTGCAGATTGGGACATTCATCCCTTTCCTTACTGTAGTGTGATCTCGGAGTTGGCATATATAGTTAGCAGGGGGTGTGGGGGGCAGAGGGGCTTGCCCCCTGCAAAGACATGATGTGAATTGTAGTAGTTCCACTTACCTGAGCTCCTATGTGGACATCATGTTTTATATTCGGTGAAGTTGTCAAATCTGCTGAATTCATTCAACAGATTTGACATTTTACCTAAGTGAAATCTGTGATTTGGCCTTTCTATTCGAGGTTCCAAATGGATTTTGTATCAACTTTCGAGAGTTTGATAGTAAACTATATATATATATCTATATATATATATATATATATATATATATATATATATATAGAGAGAGAGAGAGAGAGAAGGAGTGTGAGAGAGACAGAGATGATATATATATATATATATATATATATATATATATATATATATATATATATATATATATATCAATAGCTGTGCTCTTTGTCAAGCAATAGGCCTCATGCATCAATGATTCAGATATTGCAAAAACCTGTAAGAAAGCAGTACAATTTTCAAAAGATCATGACAAACACATATATACTAAGCACACAATCAGCTATGCACCCTGAGGAACAGACAAAAGAGTTATATATCCTTGAATCCAAAAGACAGATAATCAAGGAGATGGTACAGTTATCATCATTTGCACAGGGTGTTGTGGGGGTTGGCAGGAGGCCTAGGCTGACACAAAAGATAGTGAGTGCGTGACACACAGGCAAAATGTATGCCCCAGCTCTGTTAGAAATGCTACATCTAAAGAAATCCTAATCCCTCTGCACCACATGCTCCAGAGACCTCAACCTCATTACCACAATCAACAGAACATACTGGAGGGGCAGGTTCATAACCCAGAGGCTGCCCATGCTATGGAATAGTCTTCCCATACATGTCAAGCAGAGCACCTCACTGGCCCTCTTCAAGAGAAATCTTGATGAGTGGATGGGAAATAGAAAATTCACCCCAGGGATCACTCCAGTGGCTTTACTCAACAGAGGCACTGGGAACTAAGGTTGGTTGGCACGATGCCAGGGTAATCCTATGGCTAGGCTTATAAAGGCCCCAGGGCCATTAGCCTAGTACACACCAATGTACACATCTATGAACCTATTATGTGACTATTTATTCTATAATCCTCTCATAATGCTCCTTTTACTCTTGCTAAAGGTTATGTGATTATTCTTGCACCAAGCTTATAGTTTTTGGAGAATGTCGACATCTTTTCTAGGGAGTTATGTTGCACAGTTTGCAGTCATCATCATATGTTATCACCAGTAGTCTTCCCCACTTTTAAGTCTGATAAGGACAGCCCCAAAAAGTGGCTCCAGTACAAAGCACTGTAGGATACCACGGAATATCCCTGTCAAAAAAACAGATAACCTGCTCACCTTGACTTGCTGCGTCCCTTTGTACAGACAGTGTTTTAGTCACTGAATTACATATAGCTTGACAGCTAATGCTTTTAATTTGTTAGTTATTTCCTTATAAGGAATAGTGTCATAACCTTAGGAAAGTTAAAATAAGAAGTCATCCCTTCATTAAGTACTGCTGTTACTTTTTCAAAGAATGCTACAGGATTCAGAGGATTTGAATCTAGAATTGTTGATTTTCCTGTACAGGATTTTGCTGGATAGTCTTATAATCCCATCTGATGCCACCACTTTAAGATATGGTCTGGGTATGGTCTCATAAATTGCCCTATTACAACCAAATAATATGCAAAGACATTGGTTTTATGACTATAATTGCTGTCTTGGGTTATGACCAGGACCTACAGCATCCAAAAAAGCTTCACACTGAGCAGCCTAATAACAAGAGTTAAAATCCTGGCTTCCCAGGAATTAATTTACCTCTCTTAGTCCATTGCCTTTTAGTGTTAACTTACCAGCAGTAAGCTGTGGTAGATTACAGGGGTGAAATGGTGTCTGCCTAGGGTCACAGCTCCAGTGGGAGAGGGGGTACCCATAACCAGCCAACAATATAATTTCATTAAGAAAAAATATATACATCTTTAACATTTCTAACTCAATTTAGTTAGCTTAAATGCTGAACATAACTGTCAAAAGAACTGCACTTTCTTTTTATGAAAAACAAAGCAAAACAAACCCACAAAATTAAATGATAGACACTGCAGATGCAATTTCTCTGTATAGTTGCACTGCCTTCTTGTGCATATGCAGCAGAGGCTAGTGCCATTGGATTCTTTATTTTATTATTTATACCAACATAAAGAAATGTTTAAATAAAGCTGAATGAATGAATAAAGAAGTAAATAAAGCAGCCCCCTGGTGAAGCAACAAGAAAGATGAGCAATACGAAATTGTACATTCAACAACTGCAGACAGATCACAGTAAATGGTCACAATAACATGAGTAACTATTTTGTTTTTTTTATTCTGGCAGGTAACCAGATATAATGCTAGCTGTGGATGCAAACAGCTTGTTGTTTGCCAGTTTAAAGCTTACATTTCTTTCTGGCTACTGTTTATGTGTAAAAAAGTTATTTCCCTAATTTGTCCCTGACTTTACCTCATGTTTTGGTGTGTGCTTCACGACACTTTATGTTTATAATTTTTTTTCTGGCAAGTTATTGAGGATTGCAGACACTAAATGGAAGGCAAAGTGTCTCTGGCTGTGAATGAAAACAACTTACTGTCTCGTTATTTCATAATTTTAAAATATGGCTTTACATACTAAAAGTGCATTTATATGAAATATGTTGGAATATTTATTCTCTGGTGACTGTATAAAAAGAGTTGAAACTGTCCCTGATTTCAGAGAATGGACCTGACATTTGCATATGTTTTCTTGCCTGTGCCTCATAAAATTGAAGATTTTTAGGAAAATCGTTGAGGACATTTGACTTTTCAGACTTCATAGGTGTGTACTAGGCTAATGGCCCTGGGGCCTTTGCAAGCCTGGCCATAGGATTACCCTTGCATCATGTCACCCGATCTTAAGTTCCCAATGTCTCTGTCGAGTAGAGTGACTGGTGTTATCCCCGAGGTGAATTTTCTATTTCCCATCCACTCTTCAAGATTTCTCTTGAAGAGGGTCAGTGAGGTGCTTGACATGTATGGGAAGTCTATTCCATAGCATAGGCAGTCTCTGGGTTATGAACCTGTCCCTCCAGTATGTTACGTTGATTGTGGTAATAATGTTGAGGTCTCTGGAGCATGTAGTGTGGAGGGATTGGGATTTCTTTAGATGTAGCATTTCTAACAGAGCTGGATCAGGCATGGCTTTGTAAGTCATGCAGAGATCACCTCTAAGTAGGTGATATGAGACAGAGAATAGTTGGAGTTTTTTTGAGTCTGTCCATAGAGGACAAGTGTTTAAGGCCTAGCATCATCTTTGTGAGGTACTTTTGTGGCCTCTCCAGTTGTTGCAGGTGTCTAGTGAGGTACATGCCAAATGGGGCATTGTACTCAATGACTGGCCTAATGAGGGAAGAGTAGAGGGAGACAATGACCTCTTTCTTCCTGGATGCAAAACCCTTAGTAATGAGATGTTCCACATAGGACTTTCTGACCACAGTGGCAATGTGGTGATCAAAAGAGAGGTTGCTGTCAACCTGTGTTCCCAAATCTCTTAACGCCTTCTGTATTCAGTGGACTACCATCAATGTGGTAATTCATGGGTACCCGTTTTTTTCCCCAAAGGGGATGATGACATTTTTTGGCATTGAGCTTAAGGCCATGGTTCTGACACCAGTTGTTGGTCTCAGTGAGGCCATTCTGTAGGATGTCAACTTCACTTGGGGAGTTAATAATAGCTCCCAACTTGCAACTGTGTTGGCCTGGACTTCAGAGAAGTAGATACGAAACAGGAGAGGACCCAGGACCGAACCCTGTGGGACTCCACTCCTGACTAGTCGGCAGTCTGACTTAGAGTCTGCTACTTTCACACTGTGGGTTCTATATGTGAGCCAGTTGGCAACCCACCTTGTGATATAGGGGTTGATGCCTAGCTTAGTGAATTTTTCTGTGATTATGATGCCAATGCAAAAGTGTTATTTGGCACCTTTCTATGCATATAAGATACTTAAAGTCTGTCTCTGATGCAATATTTAAAGTTTGTCCCTAATTTGGGGCTTCTGTCCTCATTATTTGTGGGGGTTTTCCCTGATCCTTGCTTCAAAGAAGCTGAGTGATATTTTTTCTTTGCTGTTATGTGAAGTTTAAATGGCAAAATGGCTGTAGCTGTGCTGGGCAAAGGTATGAACTGTTTGTAGATGAAGGTAATATATTCTGTGGTTGTTTGCTTAGATACCTATCTGGCTTTGCTAGACAAATGTGCATTTGTGTGAAATAAGTTTAAATATTTATTTATTTATTTGACATTTGTTGACTAAGTTAGTCCGACTGAGCCTGAGCACTTTTTCAGCGGAGGTCCAAGGAGAAAAACTCCACAAATAAGTATTACTAGTACAATAACAAAGTAGCACATGCTTAAATATCAGATAAAAATTACAATCAACATTATTAGCATAGTCTGCACAATCACGTCTGAGGGTTATACCCAATGTACTTCATTAGGACTTAAGTACAATCAATAACAATAATACTAGTATTAAACTAGACTAGACTTACAATGACAGATCCAGTTATTATATAGATAGTTTTTAGTAGCTGTTTTGAATAGATGTCGGCGATTGATATGTCTAATATCCAGTGGAAGTTTATTCCAGAATTGGGCTGAGGAGAAGCTGTGAAGGTTTTGTCCTATTTTAGTTTTAAGCTTGTAAAGAGAAAGAAGGTTTTGTTTAGAGCTACGAAGGGATCTTGGAGGGGAGTAGGGGGAGATGAGAGGGACGATGCTAGGATAGAAAGAGGGCAGGTATAAAACAGAGTGAATTATTTGGTGCTGAGAGAGAAGAAAGAGGTGAGGAAGCTCTAGCCAGTTTAGATTTTTAAGAGCTAGACAGTGGTGAGAGTGGTAGGAGTAGTCTGTAGCAAATTTAGCAACTTTATTGTAGGTGGATTCTAGTTTTGATAGGAGTGTGGCTTGAAGATTGATGAGGATTTGTGAGCCATAGAGTAAGCTTGGGAGAAGGGAGGCATGCGATAGGGCAATGTTGGCTTTATTAGATAAAATTATTTGGTTCCTGTAAAGGAGTCCATGTTTTTGGTGGATTTACTTAATGTTGTTGAGAAAGAGTAGGTCAAGTTTGAGATGGTCATCAGTTATGACCCCGAGTAGTTTGGTATTTGATAACACAGTAATAGGTGTGTTACTGAGGTATGTAACTGAGAAGGAAGATTTCAGATGATTCATAGTTTCGAGGATGAAGAGCAGGTGTTTAGTCATTTTTGCATTTAGTATTAGCTGGTTCTTAATATAATTAATTAATTAATGTTATATATATATATATATATATATATGTATATAATTTTAGAAAGAGGGGATAGAATTGCAATGGGCCTGAAGTTGGAGAGTTCAGAGGAGTTACCTCCTTTATGAATGGGTATGTGCAGAATTGTTTCCAGACTGCAGGCACTTTAGATTCAGCTATGAAATGATTGAGTATTGAGATGGGGAGGGCAAGAGAATTGGCTGCTTTCTGGAGAAAGAGTGGAGGAAGATCATCAGAGGGAGAGCAAGGTTTGAGCTTTAGAAGCAGGGCTTTAATGTAGTTGGTAGATACAGTTTTGGGAGAAAAGGCTAGAGAGGGGTTGAAGGGTATATGAGGGTTGTTGGGGGGTTAATATTTGAGTTGGAGTTGGTTTGGGTAATTAATTTACTGATTGTGTCAAGGAAATAGGAGTCCAAGTTGGTAGCAGTTTCTAAAGGTGTATTAGTGGGGCAAGGTTTGGGGTAAGAAGGGTTGCCTGAGTGAATAATTTAGTTGATGGCATGCAAGAACTTCTTATGGTTAGCTAAGTGAGAGGTTTGAGGGTCGTTATAGAAGTTTTTGTTATTATTAAGTCAACTACTGAAACCAGCGTAGATAGCCACTTAAAAACAAACAAAACTGCAAACTGAACGCTGCTGACACTCGTAAATAAGCAGGAACCAAACAGCTGTTAACCACTTCGATGTACTGTGTAATGATATTCCAAGTTGTGGTCATAGAAACAGTACCACAAAGGATCGCCACTCACTGAAATAATTTTTATGTCTTTAATCACACAAATGTTACAAATGTTAAGCGCTTTCACTCGTATATATGAGCTTCTTCAGAACAACCAGAGTAACCTGTTAATCACATTTAAATACATAAAATTGGCGCCAAAAGGCAATGCATTAAAGCTGCAGTACATAAAACACTATTCTTAATAAAATATTATAGTTTTAAAAATATTTTTTTGTGTAAATATTATAAAACGAAATGTCAAAAACATCACAATATAAATGTACAAATATATATTGTATTGTTGATATGTAAAGACTACTATAAAATAATCTACCTTAAAAATAAATACACTAAACAGGTCAAAACCTTATAAATAAAAATGTGTAATATATTTTAAGACACTTTCCTAATATGTATAATAATAATGTGTAACCTAAGTCATCTTTTTAACATCAATAAAGGTTTTACTGTGATATAATCATTTATTCCAGGCAATGTCATTGCGTCAGTAAACACTTGCCACCAGTATTCCTTGTATGCCAATGTGTTTTTTATATTTCCCCCTCTAGGGTTTGCCTTAACAGTTTCTAAAATTGCAAACTTGAAGGAATGTTCAATGCCTGATGTACTAATATGTTTGTATAAGGCATTTTTTACATCTTTTGATCTAATACTGTATGCGTGTGAGTAAATCCTTTTCCTAAATTGTCTTTCAGTCCTGCCTATATAATAGGCAGGACAGATGTTACACTTAGCAATATAAACTATCATACTAGTTTTACAATTTAGATAAATTTTATAATTTAGATGAATTTCTTAGGGAGGTTCCAAAGTTACTTATAATGTTGGAGGTGGGAGGGAAGTTTGGTTTTGGACCAGAGCTTCCAAGCCTTGTCCCTCTGATGAATTAATTAGCGGGTGGTATGAGTTAGCCAAGGAGATATTGTAGATTTTACCCTAACAGTCTGTAAGGGGGCCAGGGAGTTGAGTATACTAAGGAATATGGAGTTGAATTTAATTAAGGCATCCTCAATGGGTAGCTGCCTAAGAAAGGACCAGTTAATGGCTGAAAGATGGCTGATTAATTTATCAGAGTCAAAGTTAGTCAGTATATGGCATGTTATGAACTTGTGTAGTCTACTATAGTATGGAGCATATCTAAGCACTTTGATAGGACACTGGTCACTGAGAGTGTCAGGCAGAGTTTTAGGGAAGTGATATTTATTTGTGTGAGAGACCAATATCCAGTCAAGTAGAGAGATATGGTTAGTAGTTTTGTTAGTATAAGTGGGAGTAGTTATTAGTTGGGTGAAACCATGTAAATTAATACAGGAGGTGGGAGTATCTGAGGAGAGGGATAGCCAGTTAATGTTAACATTACCCAAGACTATAGTTTAATTTGCAAAGTATTGGGTAAGCCAGGAGAGAATATTTTCAAGTGCAGTGATATTGTTACTAGGGGTAATGTAAATTGCAGCTATGTTAATTGTTTTGTGGGCATTAAGTTTACAGTTAGCTAGCAGCAGTTCAGCTGGGGGGTGGAGAGGGTGGGAGTAGCAAGAAAGGTCGCAGTAAGGTGGCTAGAAAACATGACAGCAACATCACCACCTTTTTTCTGAGCTCTGTCGAGTAGTAAGATGTTATATCCTGGGGGAAGAATATCTTTGTCAAGAATATGGTGTTTTAGCCAGGTTTTACAGAGAGTTATGATATCAGGAGAGTGATGAAATATCCAGGCATGGAATTCTGTGGTTTTGTTGACTATGCTTCTGATATTCATGGAATACAGAGAAAGGTGTTTTGAAAGAATGGTATGAAGGGGAGAAGGAGAGTAAGTGAGCATAGAGCTGGATGAGGAGGGGAAGTCTGGTCCAGGGTTTGGATGGATGTTACCAGAAAGGAGCAGTGGAGGGTGAGAGGGAAATAAATAGTGAGAAGGTGGGAGAAGAAGAAGAAAATATTTCACCTTACTTTTGGGGAGGGTAGAGTGGATGGGGAGAATTTTGATTTGAGAAAGATAGGGAGTTGTAGAAGGGGTGGGTGAAAATGTCAGAAATGAGTGAGGGAGTTGTGGTACAACTAAAGGATACATGAAGGTAGGCGACAGTAGTTAGGTTTTAATAGAGTATTGTAGGAGGACAGGTTATGTAAGAGTATTAGGGTAGAGATAGAGAGGAATATTAGAAGCAGGTTATGGAGTTGATGGTGGAGAATGAGTTAGGAGGGTGGGAAGTGTGACAACGTATAGGTATAGAGGTATTATCTAGATAAAATTAGGAAGATTGTGGTAAGTAGTAGGGAGAGTGGTTAGAGATATACGTTGTAGGGAATTAGAGGAAGTAAAAGGTCTGCTAATTCTTATAGTCTTCAAGTCTGTGGGAAGAAGAAATGAAGGTGTAGTAGGTTAGATACTAGTGGCAAGTAAAAGTGGATGTGGCAAATAGGGAGGGAAGTTATGCAGCAAAGGGTATGGTTAGAAGATAGGGGAGAATTCAGAGAAATGATTAGGAATGACAGGGTAAGAAAGTAGATAGGTGGGCAGGGAGTAAGGTGAAACTTTGGGTGAGAGAAGTTGATTGAAGGTGATTGGCTTGAGGGGAGGAGCTGAGGGGGAGTGGTAACAAGGGGCTATGTATAAAGGAAATGATGCCAGGGGTGAGTGAGAATGGGGGTAGGGTAGGGGAGCAGAGAGAGCCCGAGCATAGCGAGAGTGAATGGAGCAGGATGAACCATGGAGTGGTCCAATGCAGCGTGCTAGAGACAACCACAGAGTGGTCCAAGGCAGCATGCTATAGACACCCACAGAGTGGTCTGAGGCAGCATGCTAAACCATGGAGTGGTCTGAGACAGCATGCTAGAGACAATCCATCATTGAAGGTTTGAGGAACTAAGGTCAGTACATAGCTCCTACCTAGGCAAAACTAAAGAAGAGAAGGTACGAGTGAAGAGAGTGTATAGCTGATCAGAGAAACTATAATAAAAGGGATTGCAGCTAAGGAGGCAGTATACAGTAGTTGGAGATGATTGGGAGGCAATAGCGTAGTTGCGCTGTGTAGATTTGAGTAAGCCTAGCCAAAAGACTTGCTAGGGAATAGTGAAGGACCAAAGAAGAGGTGATGGGGATGAGGGCCCAGTAGTGTGCAAATGCATGAGTGGTAGGCTAAACTTTATCACAAAATGTAGCTAAATGTAGCCTAAACTACATTGCATAAATATACTAAACAAGACCTACACCAAATTAGTTTTAGATACTGGTCGTCCAGCATTAGTTGAAACTCATCAGGTGTATGATGCATTCCAGGGAGCACATCTGGTAGGGTGAAAAGTTTTCAATGTAGTATTGGGACTGCAAGACTAAATTAGTTTTAGATACTGATCGTCCAGCAGTAGTTAAAACTCATCAGGTGGATGGCTTGTTCCAGGGAGCACGTCTGACAGGGTGAGAAGTTTTCAATGTAGCAATGGGACTGCAGGACTGAATTAATTTTAGATACTGATCATCCAGCAGTAGTTGGAACTCATGAGGTGGATGGTGCATTCCAGGGAGCACATCTGAGAGGGTGAGAAGTTTTCAATATAGTTTTGGGACTGCAGGACTAAATTAGTTTTAGATACTGATCGTCCAGCAGTAGTTAAAACTCATCAGGTGGGTGGCTTGTTCCAGGGAGCACGTCTGACAGGGTGAGAAGTTTTCAATGTAGCAATGGGACTGCAGGACTGAATTAATTTTAGATACTGATCATCCAGCAGTAGTTGGAACTCATGAGGTGGATGGTGCGTTCCAGGGAACACGTCTGACAGGGTGAGAAGTTTTCAATATAGTATTGGGACTGCAGGACTAAATTCGCTTTAAATACGGATTGTCCAGCAGTAGTTGAAACTCATCAGGTGGATGGCGCATTCCAGGGAGCACGTCTGACAGGATGAGAAGTCTTCAGTGTAGTATTGGGACAGCAAGACTAAATTAATTTTAGATACTGATTATCTAGCAGTAATTGAAACTCATCAGGTGGATGGTACATTCCAGGGTGCATGTCTGACAGGGTGAGAAGTTTTCAATGTAGTATTTATGTAAAGGAAAGCTTTCAACTCTCTGATTTCACAGAATACTTCTGATTTTGCAAAGGGTTTGTCTGTTAGTCATAATTTTTTTCCTGGCAAATCACTGAGGATTGTAGTTACTATATAATGACAGAAACACTTTATAATCTTGAAATACTGAAATGTCGAATTTCAGTACCTTGGGACTATAAAGTCAAAGTTTGAAAATAGCGAAAGTGCATAATCGCAAATTTGAATATCTCAAATTCGCGGTTATGGCTTTACGCTACGTAATGTCCGGGACTGTATGTGGATTTAGGTGCTATGTCAGGTAAGTGAGTGTTCTATAAGGGTTTTGGGTGGGAGTTTGAGGGTATGTGAGTGTGCTGATATGTGTGATGTGTGTATGAGGGACTGTAGAATGTGTGTGTTTGCTTTTGTTTACTCTTTGAGTGATCTCAGAGTTAGTATATATAAGTGGGGGGGGGGTTTGCACTCACAACAAAGTATTAGTTTAAGGGTGTGCACACTTATGAAACGAGCATATTGTACATTTTTTATATTTTTTCCCCTAACATATTTGTTTGTTTTTCAATTGACTCGTGCAGGTTATAGGTCACATTAAAGGTGGGAAAAGTTTTGAAATGATTTAATTTGGTCTCATTTTTTTATATCACAAAAACCTAGCATTTTAACAGGGGTGCGTACACTTTTTTATATCCACTGTATGTATGGCAAGAAAATCTAGAAGATTTAGGATTTCTGCTTGGAAGTGTTTGCATCTCCAATTTCTGAATTTGTGAACTGTCTGAAATACTCAAGTTACCTTTCCAGTGTGTACTGTCAGTGTCACTAATTCAACCCAATTATTTTACATTCACCCAGAGGGAATATTTCAAGGTTCTATATTAAAACACAGACAAAGCTGTTAATAGAATGGCCTTATCATCGAAAATGCCAGTGATAGAAGTCAATTTTACACCCCCCTGCTAATTATATATACCAAATCCAAGGTCACACTATATTGAGGAAAGAGCAAATTTTCTGATCATCACTGTACCGTGATCTCACAAAACACACTATCCCGACATTTTCTATGATAAGGCTGTTCAATTAACAGTTTCACCGATGTTCTAATATAGACCCATATTTCAAACCTTTGAGTGGGGACTACTTTCATTCATTCATTTATTTATTTATTTTACTTATCTTTTATTCACTAGGTTAGCCCCACTATGTTAGGAGCTTCTTTTCAGGGGGAGACCCAAGGTTGTATTTATACTACCAGGAGAAATTTGGCCAGGGCAACAGGGAACTACTTGTTATTGCTGTGAATGGGACCAATTTTGTAGGAGCTCTTCCTGTTTCCATTCCAGGTACAGAGATGGTCCAGAGAAACTGGGAGGCAGATGGAAAGAGAAGGAGGTGATAAGAGTGTTGAAAGAAATGAAGCAGAAAGTAAATATCAAAACTGCACAATGCTTGCAGGATTCTGAGAAAATCTTGCCAATAAATCTATTTGATGGAGACGAGTCAGCAAATGATAGATGCATAATTACAACCCTCCAATCAAGAGGGTTGTAGTAGGATTTACTTAAAAAATGATGGTGCAGAGCAAGCCAGAAAATGAAGGAGATGTTTCCTTGAGGGGAACATTATGGAGAAAATACAAAAGGATGATGCAGAGACAATCCTGAAGAATAGTGGTAAGCTAAAAAAGAAAACATATGCAGAAAAAGTAAAAGACAGCAGAAGAAGAGTAGCAGAAAAGAAGGCAGGAGAAAATGAAAAACAGAAGTACATGGTAAGCATTCAAAGTAAAGAAGACAAAGAAATGGACAGGTATGAAGTGTTAGGCTATTTAATAGCTGCTTTGGGTGTAAAAGCACATGAGGTAAGAACATGTATTCTTATTAACAAAGAGACATAGTATGACATTATATTTACATATAGCAAGAATGATAAATATGGAGGGGGGGACAGGTGTGTCGCAAAATACTGGGGACAACCCAAAACATGCTTTTCTGTTTGTTTTGAGGAAAATGACATTTGCTAAGTAACTGTCACAAAAGAAAAATTTATATTTGTGGGGAAATGGGGCATGATGCAAAAATATAACTCGAAATGTTATAAATATAACAAAATTGTGCATTTATGGATGGTTTACAAAACTGAAAATAAGAATAATGAAAAAGAAAGATAAGAAAATGAAAAAGAATAAAATGTTTTGAAGTAGTAGAAAAAGAAGAAAAAATTTATGAGAAAAAAAACAAAAGAGGGCATATAAGACGGTTCTCAAATAAGTGATGAAGAAGACAAATTAGGAGGTAGTAAAAAGAACATTTAAAGGGATAAGTAAAAAAGAAAAAAAGAAAAAGAATATATCCAGCTAATGATTTGGGGTTAGTATAACGATTAAAGTGATGACTCACAGAGACAAGAGATAGTGTTTGATTCTCACATTTGACAGGGAAGTTGGCTAGGTTTAGAATGGCCTATTAAGAAAGCTAGCCTAGCAGTTAGCTATAAAATTATAAAACCATGAATCTAAGGAAAAGTGAAAATGAAAAGTTTTAGCATGCTTTCTGTAAATGTGAATAGTATTAAGAATATAGTAGGAATGGTATGGATATTGGAGTGGTGCAACACTTGTGATGTAGGTTTAACTATATTCGAAGGCAAGATTCTTAACAAATGAAGAAAGATTATAAACAGAGAAACTATGGGGACGAATTTGAGAAATGAGGATGTCCTGGAATAGCTGTAGTCAGTACAAATAACAAAGGTATTAGATGTAGCTATAGCAAAAATAAGAATATAAGTATATAAAATCATAACAATTATAACATATGCTTATGCTAATTGCAAGGGAAAGGAAACCTTATTTAATCACATTTTAGACTATGTGGTGATGAATATAAATATTAGAATAACAATAGACTTTGTGATTTAAGAGGCAAGTGTAAAAAGGAAGGAAATATCAGAAAAATGTCAAAAATACATGGACTTCCAAAAGGTTTGTGTGTGTGTGTGTGTGTGTGTGTGTGTGTGTGTGTGTGTGTGTGTGTGTGTGTGTGTGTGTATATATATATATATATATATATATATATAACTGAAATAGATAATTTTATTGTAATAGAAGGTTTAGTTATAGGAGAAGGGAAGGCAGATGAAAAAGGATTTTCTGAAAATCTTGCAATATGGATAGAGATAAAGTAAAAGAAAGAATATATGTGTATATATATATATATATATATATATATATATATATATATATATATAAAACAAAGGAATAAAAAGGATAAATGAGAAAGATATTACTATTTTATAAAAACTGGTCAGAATGCATATTTAGGAAAGAATATAAAAATGTTTTTAGGATATGAAAAAAGTAGAGAAAGAAAAATATAAAAAAACACATGATGCACTGGAAGAATTAGAACATAATGATAGAAAATATTTTGACAAAGAAAAATAATTAGATGAAAGAAATCAAGAAAAAATACAACTGTTATATAAGCAAAGACAATATTTTTACAAAGAAAAAGAGAAGAAGTATCAAGTTACTTAAGCAGATTAGTAAAGGAAGATGGTGTAATGTAAAAGGAGAAATAGAAAGAACTCAGGAAAAGATTATAAGTTGTGCAGACAATATTTACAGGAAATGTTTAAAGAAGAAAGGTAGTAAAAATATGGAAAGTAAAAATATTAACAGAAAGAGAAAATAATGAGATGGAAAAGGAGATTTCTTTAAATGAGCTCGATAAAGTATTAGGATAAGTAAATATAGATTTGGCTGCAAGACCAGATGGAAAATGGTGTTAAATGTATAAAACTTTAAGGGATTTGCAAAAAAAAAAAAAAAAAAGATTGTGAATGAATGGTTAAATTAAGGTTTTATGTATACATAATTATGTAATGTATTACTTAAATTCATAACAAAAAAAAAGACAGAAGGCAATTAAAAACTGGAAACTGATAGAATTGAATAATAATGATTATAGGATCTTTATGAAAGTAAGACAAAAGAGATTTGAAACTTCAATGGAAAATATTATGGAAGATTTTATGTGTGTGTGTGTGTGTGTGTGTGTGTGTGTGTGTGTGTGTGTGTGTGTGTGTGTGTGTGTGTATAGTATAAAGGGAAGGGTTGTAAATCATTTTTAATGATAGAGAAATTGTGAACAGTATTATGAATTGAAAAGAAGAAGCAAAAGTCATCATAGGAGACCTTAATATGGAAATTGATACAACTGGGCATGAAAGCTTATGGGTAATAATGAAAGAATATAATACAAGTGAAAAAGTTAGGAAATTATGTATGTCAATGTATAGTAATAATAATAAAGTAAAAATATTTGTAACTGGCTGATTAAGCCAAGAGGTAAATATGAAAGTGGTGTAGGACAGGGATGTCCACTGAGTTGTATACTCTTTGCATTAGTTATGAATGATATGGTATGCAAAATAAATGACAAAATAAAGGAGGTGGGGAATATAACGCCTGAAGGGTTAAGAATTCCTGTTCTCTTATCATATGCAGATGATATTATAATAATTGCAAAAAATAAATTGGGATAAAAGAAGTAATAATTTGCACAAACAAGTGTCTGGGAGTAACACGGATGGTTTTAAATTAATAGAAAACTAAAGGTTTAGGTGATGTAGTAAAGATAGGGTCAATATTTTACAATGAATACAATTTCTGTGTTAGGTATAGAATTTGTGAATAAAGATGTAAGCAGAATTCAGTGGGGAAAACAGTAAAATAAATAAAACAAACCAGTTGTTTCTGGAGAACATAAAATTATCATTCAGTAAAAATGCTTATATGAAAATGTCACTGCTCATGGGGAAAATAACATACAAAGCAACTGCATTTATGTTGCCAACAGTATTTGTATAGAAATTATTGTAGATAACTTATATGGGCTTCTACATTATACCCAGCAAAGATAGAAGTCTTACATGTAAATAAAGAAGAAGGTTTAGGGTTAATTAACCCAGTGGTGTATGTTGCGTCATTAAATTTGTGCAAAGTGTTAACATTTATGAATGAAAAACTTAAGAAATTAGTAGTAAAACTGTATAAATATATGTATGATAAATTTGGGGCAAGTAAAAGAGAAAAAGAGTATAAATGAAGAAATAAAATGTTACCAAGAAAAAAATACTTTTGTGGAAAATAATAATTGATGATATAGAAAAGGTAGAAAAGTAAGGTATATGGATGTAATGATAAAAAACATTACTATGTAAAACAATGGGAAAATCTAACATGAAAAGGTAAAGCTTTAAAACGTACAATCAGAAAATAAAATGTCAAGATTTTTGTGGAGACTGGTAATATATTAATTAGCAGTATAAGGGTATATGCTCCACAAAAAGAAATGTGTGGCATATGTTTACATTGTCAAGAAGAGACTACAGAACATGTATTTTTGAAATGTAAGAGTAAAAAATTTATGTGAAAGCTATGTAAAGAATATTTTTGAAGATATAAAAGAAGTAGATAAAATAAACATGGATATGATAAAATATGAATATTATAAGAATAGAAGTAAATAATATGTTTAAAGAATAGATAAAAAGTTACTTTATGTGTTATATGGAATGAAGGAATAAATGAAATTATGTTAATGGTAAATGGATTTTAGCAACAATATTGATTAAAACCAGATGGTGTTTGTGGAAAAGGTAGCGGGGTGTAATATGGATGAAAATTTAATATGATTGTAAAGGAAATTATGAACGTGTAAATAAATTTGTATAGTTATATATTTGTATATTTGTAAATATTTGTAAATATATAAATATGTTGTAAATAAAATTTTGTATATAAGTAAAGGACCCCCTACTCTTTTTGATAGGTGCCATGAGATCTTTTACCCACCTGAGCTACCACCAACTCAAGCAGATAAGATTTTGGTTTAAAATCTCATTAGTAAGATGATATACTCAAGACAATCAGACTGTGCTTGCTTTTTGTGCCATGAAAGACCCAATCCAATTTGACCTTCACTTTCTTTACAAAACATGTAGTTTTATATACACACAAAAAAAAAAAAATAAACAGGACTCACTGGGACAGAGTTTCCTAAGTCAATATATTCCTAGCCAAAGGAGTAAGTTAACACTACAGGTGAAGCAAAGTACTACTTTGACTAACTTTAAGGCTTGTCTTACTAATAAAATAGTATAACCATGAAGTAGTAGGAACCGTTAACCAAGAACTATAAACTGAAAAACAAACGGTCCAGCCACACTTGAGACGGCTTAAAAGATTTATTATAAAATTAAATGTATAAGCGCTTTCACCTGCCCAAATGCAAGGCTTTTTCAAGTATAAAAAGACAAATTCAATTGTACCATTTAAATACCCTTTGCCCTCTAAAAGGGTGCCAATTCTTTAAAGAAACTAAGTTTTAAAAATCAAAATCAAAGTGTTTATAGAGACGTATCCTCCCCCTTGGTTACAACAGTACTTACTATAATCAAGTACATTTTGTTTTACATAATCTGTTTAGTATGTGTATCTAAAGTACATTACGATGGTCCTGTGTTGTGCAGTGCATGTGACCCTAAACCAGACCTATAATTTCTTTGCTTTTTTCACCAAATAGGGTTTTATAAATATATGTTCGTTAAGACCTGGGGCATTGAGTGCGTTAAGTTTCGGCTTCCAGTAAGTCTCCCTGAAACTCAACCAGTTCTCCCAATCCACTCCCCTTGGGTCCATTAAGGCTTGTTCCAAAATTCCAAAACAAAATCCTACATGACTAGGTTCAACACTAAGATGTCTGTAAAGGGCATTATTTAGATTTTTCTTCCTGATGTCGTAAATGTGTTCATATAGCCGTTTACTTAATGCCCTCTCTGATTTACCTACATAGAAGCTGGAACAGTCTTTACACACTGCCAAATAAACTTTTTGTCATACAGTTTCCTTTCCTAAACTTAACACTATGTAGACCATTGTTCAAAACTATTTGGTCCTCATCTATAATGTAGCTACAGTATCCACATCTTCCACACCTTTTTGTTCCTGTGGTCCTCTGGTTACCTATCTTACTTTTATTTTTCTCAAACAGTTTTTTTTAAGTTTGTTCCTTTTTTAAAGACAAATTGGGGAACCTCACCCAATTTATGTTCTCTGTCTTGATTAAATTTCAGCATTTTCCAATTGTTCTTCACTATACTTTTTATTACTTGCCTTACTGTAACTTTGTCCAGTGGTGTACTACCTTTTGGGGTTGTACTGTCTATCCCCTAACAAAGGGGTGTATTTTACACCCCATCCTTCCACTACTAGCTTAGCTACTTTCTCAATTAAGTTGTTTGGGTATCCTCTAGCCCTAAAGAAACTTGATATCAATTCAATTTCACATATAAAGTTATTTTTTTCTGAGGTCATTCTTGTGGCCCCATCTGACCTTTTACTATGCTCTTTTTCATTTTCCAAGGATGTGCACTACTATATGGTAGGTAGGAATTACTAAATGTATCTTTACGGTGTATATTGGATTTCAAACATCCATCAATTTTCTCTAACCTAACATCAAAGTAGTCTATCTTTTTATAGTTACATTTATATGTAAACTGCCGAAAACCAGTAGTGGAATTCAAGTATTCAATAAAAGAAGTAAGGACTTCCCTGGGCCTGTCCCAAATGACAAATATGTCATCCAAAAAGCGGCAGTATAACTTAATGTGTTTCCAGTAGGTAGAGCCAAACACAAAGGTATTCTCCCACTTTAGGAGAACCAAATTAGCATATATGGGGGCACACACTGCCCCCATAGCTACGCCTCTAATTTGTTTGAAGGTCTCCCACTCAAAGTAAATGAAATTGTTCTCCAAAACTATTCTCATAAGTTCCACCAAAACATCTACATCTACTCTTAAAGATGCCCTCTTCTCATACAATAGTGCGTAGAACATTTCTAAACCTTCCTCAGCTGGTATGCACACAAATAGATCTACCACGTCAATGGTGATGAAACAAATTTCATCCACATACATTTCTTTTTTTAAACTGTGTAGAAAATCCCAAGAGTCCCTTAAAAGGTGTTCATAGTCTTTAATCAAATCTTTCAAAGAATGGTCTAGGAAGGTGGCTATGGGGTACGTTTTCGACTGTTACCCAGAAACAGTAGGTCTGTAGGGTGGGTTGGTGACACTTTTATGAATTTTGGGGATACTGAAAAATGAAGCTATCCTTGGTTTCTTCATCTGTAGTACCCCCCCCCCGGTCTAACCTCTTCTCCAACACTAACTCCTCTATTGCTAAATCCACCTTTCTGTATGAAATATTGATCTCATTGGTGGATACTGGTACATATGTACTGATGTTCAACATTTCGAACATTTTACTTGAATAGTCCAGGGCGTTAACTATAACCATTCTTCCCCCTTTGTCTGGTCTCATAATACGAACTTCTTTGTCCATCATTAGCTCTTCCAAAATTTCTTTTTCTTTAACAGTTAAATTAGATTTATACCCATATTTTTTTTTCTTTTTTAGCTGTTGTTATTTAAAGCATATAAGTCTGATGTACATACTGCATCAAAAACTTGAAGTGCCAGGTGTAGGTGTGGGTTATAGGTACTAGCTTGCCTAAAAGAGTCATTCTCCCCCTGTTGTTGTCGATCAAACATTAAAGCTAATTTTAATTTTCTAGTGAACTGTTTTAGTTCTATAAGTATATCACATACATCAATGCCATTAGTTGGTACAAACTTAAAACCTTTAACAAATAATTGAAAATGTTCTAGTCTAATTTTTATCCCACTTAAATTAAATATCTTAAAGCTATTGTATGACAAAGCTACACCATCATCACTAGTTATTATACTTTCCCTTTCTTTTTGGTCTTCCCTTGGTTTTTTCCTTTTCCTTTCCATGTTGAAAAATCCTGCTCATTTACATCCGCTTCACCTCCCCCAGCTGAGTGTGTGATGTAGTCCAGGCCTACTTTAGGGTCTAGTGGGTTTGGTGTTTTCAATTAAAAGCTGAATCAATAGTGTTGTTACTTTCATGTAGGTCACATGCATTACTACCCTCCGTTTCAGTGTTCATTAATCCCTCACTTTGCTTTTTGTTCAAATAGTTAACTTTATTAGTGTTCCAAGGTTTCATGAACATTATTTTTACTTAATCTACCTCTAAAGGTGTATGCCTTGTTGTCCCTATATTATTTTAAGTCTTTCTTCTGTTTTCTTTTAAAAGCATCCTCACATTTCCTATCCGTATGTATAAATGAATGTTCATAAACTTCTTTATAAAATTCAAACAACAAATCATTTCTAATTACATTGTTTAACCTTTCAGCATCCCATAATAAAATTTTTTTTAGAGACGTTCACCATTAATGACATTATTTTAAATCCACATTCATCAAAAATATCATTAAATGCATGAATCATTTGTCATATATAAAAATCTGGGTATTTACAGACTCGAAGGCCCTGTGGCACAATTTGCTTATTTAATCTGCCAATGAGACCAATAGTATCTGGGAGAAATTGATGTACTGAGGCTATTTCAATTTATTTGGAGAAAAATTTAAGAGGCCTCATAAGTACTTCAGAACATATCCTTAAAGACACAGAACAATTTGTTAAGGATTTGTATAAATTTTGTGAAAATAATGAAAATAAATCGATACTACTTGTCACTTTTGATGTTACATCATTGTTCACGGTCATACCTAATGACCATGGAATTAAATGTATAGCTGGTTTAATGCATGACCATGGGAATTATGATTGTAATAAGATTAATTTGACATGTAGTTTATTGAAATTAGTCTTAGAGAACAATGTTTTTGTGCACAAGGATAAGATTTTTTGGCAGCGTCAAGGCGTTCCTATGGGAATGTCTTGCGCCAATAGTTATGCCAATGGGGTAGTGTTAAAATGGGAGAAGGAAATACTAATGTGTAATAATTTTAGTAGTGACATATTATTTTATCGTAGGTTTGTAGATGATCTTTTTATGATATGGGGGGGCCCCATTGAGAAATTAAGTTTGTTAAATGATTACATCAATACCTCCACGAGTTTTCTTAAGTTCACTATGAACCATTCAGAAAATGAAATAAGTTTTCTGGATGTTTTGATTATGCAAGATACCACAGGTGAATTAAACGTTAAAATGTTTAAGAAAGAATGCTATGTCAATAATTTGCTTAGAAGGGACAGTATGCACCCCCAGTTCATCTTTAAAAATGTGGCTCAGAATCAAGCCTATAGAGCCCCTAGATTTAATGCCATAGAAGATGAATTTGCAAAAGAATTGGACATAGTGGAAAATGATTTATTAGAGAGGGGTTATGATAAAAAATGAATTGATCAGAGTATTAGTACAGTGAAGAAAGTGAGACATAGTAGGGCCAAACCCTATTTCTCTAAACAAACCGATGAGAAAAATGAAAGTTTTGTTAAAAGTACACAATCATTAAAAATATGTTTTAGTTATTCAAGAGATATTGGGTGTTACACTAATATTATTAATAAAGCATTGGAACATTTTGACATCAGATAGACAAATTAGTAAATTTATAAATGTATGTCCTGAATTTACTTTTAAGAACAAGAAATCTTTGAAAAGGCAACTGTGTGGCCCTAAAAATTATATTTCATCCAATAATGATAAAGGCACTAGGCCCTGTCTTAAATGCCAGTTCTGCAAGTATATTAATCTGGATAGTAATTATGTACATCCAGATACAGGCAGATTAATTTTAACATCAGTGCCAAATGTGATTCCTCTCAGTTTATCTGGCCACGTGTAAAATCTGTAACAAATTTTATGCAGGCAAAACAGATAGAATGTTAAAAGATAGGGTCAGGGAGCATATTTACCATATTAAAAAAGATAGTCTATTTAATGCACTAGCTAAACATGTTAAAGACACCAATACAGAACATTGTTTTAGTTTCAGGGTAATAGATAGGTATTTTGAAAATATAAGAGGAGGTGACACTAGGACATGAACAGAGAAATTAGAACTGGAATGGATAGTGAGATTGAGAGCTGACCATGGTCATGGTCTAAATGACCACATACCATTAAAGCCACTTTTAAAAAGTAGGGCTTTATTTAGGTAGCTATCATTTTTTATTATTTTTAGTATTATTTTTTGAAGTTTGAATATGTACTGCATGTATTGATGCAAGTGTTTTACAGGTTTAAAATATTTGAATATAGAAACAATAGTATTATACTAGCTTGAACAGCTTATATGTTTTATATATATGTATATGATATAGGAATGCTGTTTTAAAAATTGTTTCTTTAAATATTTAATTGTTTGATTGGTTAATTGGATGTTGCTGAGTATAAATGCAGGGATGTTTTTAGTTTTTGGATACACCTGAAGAAGCCTGTTGGTGAAAGCGCTTGTGTGTGACTTGTCAATAAAGCCTTTGGAAGTAACCTGCTGCCTGCCTTTTTCATAGACTTTTGGAATTCTTCAAGATATGCAATATCTCAATTCAAATTTTTAATCCTAAATAATTTGTTTTCTAAGTCCCTAATTCCTTTCTTTAAAGAAGCCATAGCTATGGAATTATCGTGGTGACCATTAACGTTAGTCCATTCTACATTTTCATGAAATAAATCTTTTTTGTTGTTATATGAATGTAGCCAGTCTTTTAAGTTCAAGTTCTATAAGGCTGTGCTTCCTATTAATTTATTATTGTTAGCATGAGCATTTAAAACAGAAGCAGTACATGCAATTAAATTAACATCAGTTCATTGTAAATCCATGTTCGATCCCCCATCTCCATTGCCCAAAACTGGGATTTCTCCCATAGTTTCTCCATTCCTGTTGCTGAAAACCGAGACTTCTCTCCTGGTATGGCTATTTCTGCTGTTGGAACCTGAAAAAAAGTGACTGGCTTCCATAGCCATCCTGTATGGAGTTAGTGAATTCACGTAATGACCAGTTGTTGATACTGGGTCCACCTCCTCCCTTCTCCATCACAACCCGATTGGTTGCCGCTGTGTGAACCTTCCCAAAAGGAGGTGCCCCACTAGACTGATCTTTTAAAAAAAATATTTTAAGCCATCTCAAGTGTGCCTGGACCATTTGTTTTTCAGTTTGCTGATAAAATAGGTAGAGACAAATTTACACCAGGATTGTTACGTACAGACTTGCTTAACTCGGGAGGTAAGGACTAAAAAGTGCCTGAAAAGAGAGGTATGAACTTTAAAGTGTCATTGCAAAGGTATATATTGCATGGCATTTTACAGTCCTCATAATTGCTTCCCTAATGTTGTTCTTATGTCCCAGGATTGAGGAGATGCATGCTGGAGTACAGGCAGGGGCTAGTTTGGCTCAGGATCTAGAGGGTAGCTTTATAACTTGCTCTAGTGCACTGGTATTAAAGTATTGAGCATATCCATTTTTAGAGGTGTGCCAGTCATTGATTGGGTAATTGAATTTCCCTAGCAGCATGGTAATTAGTTTGGTATTTAATCTCTTAATGGTGTTTTCCATTATCTTTGTGAGACATTGATCAGGATCTGTAGATATCAATGAAGTAACAGTTTGTTTTTTTTAAGGGTGATTTGGATCTCCAGGAGCTACAAGTTAGGGCAAATACGTAATGTGATTCCTCAGATGTACAAAATGAGAGGCAATGTAATCAAACAATAACTGATCACATAGTTGAACCTCTGTTTAAAAGTCTTAATGTTATGTAACTTATCTCTTGCATAACCTCCCTCCAGATTTTTCGTCTAATAGATTAATAGCTTTCTTGCTCACCTCCTCCCCATTAAAGCTGAGAAAATATGAGTTTGTAAATTCACATTGTTTAGTTTCTGTTATCATATCCCCTCTCCTGTCCATTTCAAAACATTTTGCATTAGTACAAATGTGAATTCATGTATGTCTGTTTCCTACCTGTTTATAAAGAACATTCCTTGTAATTTACAACATATATTCTCCAGTATATATTTTCATTGAACAGGAGTGACCTGTCTGGAATTTAAACATTGTCTGTTAGATAAAAGTCCAGGGCTAGAACCTAAGGCTGGACTTACTTATTTACAGCTATGCAAATGTGGACTAACTCTAGAGAACAACTAAAGGTAATGTTAAACTTTCATCTTGCATGCAACAAGGAAAGGCTGAATATCCTTTTAAGCCAGTTTAACCAATGTTAATGCTATGAGCATTACATAGTGTGTGGAACTAGGACTTTGTTAACAGCTTGTTTTCTTTTAATTTATTCTGGTTGCAAAGTGGGCAGGGGGTTCATGTTGGGTTATCAAACTATTTTAATACCAACATTGATCATTTGCATTTTAATTTCATTTCACTTTTAATCTAGCATATGTCTTGTTTTGGCTTGGTTGCAAAACTGATACAACTAACAGTGCACTTTTTTGTTTGTTTGTTATACCAGGCATTTGAATGGCAGCAAGAGTTCATCTCCCAGTAGGCAGTTCTCACCTCCTCACACCTATGGATACATCTGCGGTCCTATGCCCTCTGATCTTGAAACAGACCCAGCAGTAGAGGATGATGACCTTGAAATGGAAGAGCATTACATCAGCTCACGACATTTTTTCAGAAAATATTGCCAAACACCAACCTCCAGTCTTAGTGAGTGTGACAGCTCCTTGGCTAATGGCTGGGGATCTGTTTCTGAGGATAACGTCACCAGTGCCCGCTCTAGCATGGTGAGCTCTTCTGATGGGTCATTTCTGATGGATGCCCACTTTGCTCAGGCCCTCGCAGTGGCTGTAGACAGTTTCTGTTTTGGACTTACTCAGGTGGATTCAGAGAAAACATACACAGGTAACTGTTTACCCTTGTGTGTGTGTGTGTGTGTGTGAGTGTGTGTGCGTGTGTGTGCGTGTGTGTGTGTGTGTGTGTGTGTGTGTGTGTGTGTGTGTGTGTGTGTGTGTGTGTGTGTGTGTGTGTATACATATACAAATATATCTGTAATTTAGTTGCCAGTGTACAGTCTTGTCATATCCTAGGCATGTGTGCTACTGAAGTTTTGTAGTTTATCTTTCCTTCACCAAAGGCCATAACATCCACTGCTGCCTTTAAATGTAGAATATAATACAGTGTAACCTAAGATGCACAGTAAACATACCTCAGTAAAGAAGAATTCACAACTTTCAACAGTTTCCATTGCATTTTAAATTTAAATTAGACATGTAACAATTGTATAACTAATAAAGTGACTGTAATGTTCTTCATTATATCACAACATTTAGATAAGTCCACCATAATATAATGGAATTAAATGCATTTTGAGTTGTATTTTGCAGATGGGTAAGATTGTTAGGGAGCAAATTAACATGGAATCATTGGCATATTGGATAAGGGTTGCCTGTTTAGTGGCAGAATGAAGGTGATTAATGAAAATATTGTAGAGGAGTGAGCTGAGAATTGAGCCTTGGGGTACACCAGTGTTACCAGGTAAATAAAAAAGGAAACTGGCGTTATCCAATTAGAATTACGGGAAGCTGACTCTTTTCTCCCACTTTTGATGACAGCAAGCAGTTTTTGAGACACCACCAAAAATGCGCTTGGGGTTATAGATGCATTTTAAGTTACACTACCTACTCCCCTGTCTTGACAGGCAATCTGTATTTGTATTACTCGCACATCTCCTGTCCTGGATTGCCATATTAAAGGTTTTTATTGCCAAAGTCTGACTAAAGGCACTGGTGTGCCTACTAACCATATGAAGCCACTTCAAGGAATCATGATCTGTAACTTTTGTGAATTTTTACAATATAATCTAGTCTGAAGCTTTGGAGATTCCACAAACATTTGACAAACATTCCTTCTTCACATATACATATGATTCTTCCCTTGATTGAAGCCTAAAACTGGACACACTCCTTTGGAGAAATCTGAGAATAGACTTCCATCCTTGGTTTGAAGCAACCTTCTGCTCTATAAACTCCTAGCTAGAAACAAGACTAGCCAGTATAGAGGGGGTCTACACAAGAGTTCTTTTCATTTTTGGAATCCCTGCTAAGAAGCTGGAGTTCAGATAACTGTACATAGCCTGTTATTTAAAGTAAAATTTATGAGAAGACAAGCAGAAGAATTGCAATAAAGAGCTTCTGTAATACTGTGCTACCTCAAGGACATACTGACATGGGTAGGCTATGCCTGGATAGCCTTTACTTTGTCAGACTCTATTCAAATTTTGCTCAACCCACAGAGTGACTGAGACAAGTTACATCTGCCATTCTTACCACAGACTGGTCTGCCCTAATAGTTAAGCTGCCTTTTTTTGATCTGCCATTCTGTTCCCCATTTTTCTGACATACTGCACATGTTCCTGGCATGACCACTTACTAGTTAAATGATGTCTGTGTAAGTAAGAGCATAAAGTGATCATCTTCTGTTAGGCTGTGGTATATATCAGGCACTGGGAAGTCAGGGGGGCATTCTTCATCCCAAAGGGCATTTGGTGAACTCAACTCAAGTGAGGTATCAAAGGCCGATACCTCCTGCTGGTTACCCTCCATCACATCAGTGGTGGTCATGTATTTAGCTATGTCCAGCTGTTGTACTGCTTCATCATTCTTGGCCAGGCAGCATTTGCTTCTCTAAGAATAGTTTCCTATAGTCTGTGCATAAGTTGGTGCTTCTGGCATTTTTTTGGCACCTGCACCACCAGAGATGCCAGGAAATTTTTGAATTCCTGGATTACTCTATATTTGACATTTCTTGCTGCCCCCCCACCGAATGGTTTCCTTGCTCAGCCTTCCTTAAAGGGCTTTGTTGGTTGGCTGTTATGTATCTATCCACATGGTGATTTACTGATTGGTACACTATAACTTAGCTGAGAACATATCTGCAAACTCTCGCTGTAGTACTCAGAGTTACTGAAGACATGTATGGCATAGGACTTAGCAGTGCTCCTCACTTTCAGCCTCATAAGGGAGATCTAGCATTTAACTGCCATCAGATTCTTTTTCTATCCAGATGCATCAACTGAGTGCAAGTATCTTTCTCAGTAGGGCTTCATCATATTAACATGGTAAAGAGTGTTTGTGCTTCTGTGTGGCAACTCTGCAATATAATTAACATTGCTTACCTTTTTCACAGCATTGGAAGCCTCTCCCATGCTGCATGCAGCTATATCTGATGAAGAGATGTAACTACCAGTACCCTTTGCCCAACTCTATATTCTCAAGTTCTTCATCTGTGGTCATACTAGACAATTGCATGCTGCTTTTATGCTTCTGTTAGGTGATCCTGTCTCATCCTAAGGAGCTCCCTAAGCATAGTCCTGAAATTCACCACAAATTATAAAACAAACATCTTCTGGAATTACATTCATCCTCCCACTTCTCATAAATTAATTCAAGAGGCTCCCTCACCCAGTCATGATAAAGCACCTCAAATGGTGAAATGCCTGTAGATTCTTGTGGTACCTCTGTGCATGCAAAGAAGAAATGGGTAGCGGGTTGTCCTACTACCATTTAAACTGGTCTGCAAATGCATGGTCTTAACAGTAGAATTAAATCTCAGCACCAAGCCATTTGATTGAGGATGGCAGGGTTTTTTAATTGCTTTTACTTAGAGTGATTCTACAAACTAGTCAGCATGTTTGACATAATTTACCCTTTCCATCTATAAACATTTTCCAGGGAAACCATTCCTGTTGAAAATCTCTATCAGAGCTTTTTTTTTTTTTTTTTTTTTTTTTTTTTTGAGCTCAGCACTTGTTCAGAACTCGTTCTAAGCACTCAACAAGCTACAAATTACTACAGCACTCAACTTTCCTCCCTTGTCTAGAGGAAAACAGTTTTTAGTACTTAATAAAGAAGCACCTATCCAGGCATGTCTAAGGGTCAGCTCCCGGTGTTTTCTCCAGTCTACCTGATGAATCTGGGCATCTTGGGGCAATGCAGCAATTGTCTTATGTACACAGACAACCCTCTCCTCCTACCACCCAGCACTACAACCTGTGAGAGATGCACTTATATAGCCAAACTGGAAGCAAAGCTCTCTTCACATAAGACTGGACTAGATGGTCAAGAGGAGAAGGTAAACACTTGCACCACACCACACTCATCACATAGTCCCTCAAAACCTACATCACCAAAACACACACATAGAAACACAAAACACACACCTACATTCGCGGAGGCTCTCAATAAAAACCTGCCCAAGCATCAGGGACATCCAAAGCATAAACGCAAGGAAACTCCACCCCCCAACACAACCCAAATGACACATAGTCCACAAACTCAGTGTGCCACTCAACCACAGCCCATAAGGCATAACAATGTACCCAACACTCTAGTCAAAAGTGACTCTATAGTCAGGCACACTGATGTTCCACTCACCAGGCTAAACAAGGAGAAAGTTACTTTCAGCTGCCTGTTGGGTGCCAGGACTCCCCACATAACACACGCACTCAGGTCATTCCACAAGTACAAATATGACTCTGTCATTGTCCATGTTAGTTTGAATGACCTGAGACATACCTCCCTGGACTTCATGAAAAGAGACATGGAGGAGGTCTCCGATTTTGTATCCCAGGCAAGTATGACCCTAGCCCTGAGTAGCATCCTGCCATCACCCAGAATGATACCACAGTACAAGGACAAAATGATTGACGTAAACAATTGGCTAAGCTTCTGGTATCATTCTAAGGGGATCCAGTATCTGTCTGCCTGGGATGACATGATTGACAGACCACGATGCTTTGCCAGAGATGGCCTGCACCTGTCACCCTTGGGATTCCGAATACAGGCTAAGGCTCTTGCCACCCCCTATAGTGCCTTTTTTAGGAAAGGTTAAAATGACAAACTCACCACCGTAATAGGTACAAGCAAGCAAAATCTGAGGGTAATGCTACGCAATGCTAGAAGACTAAACCTCAAAATGCATTCACTCGAGGCCACCTAACCTGGACCAAAACACTAAAGGTGGAGGCGTGTCCATATTAATTAAGGATATCCACACCTCCAGGCTAGTTGCTCAGCATAATGCATCCGAGATTATCCAAGTGGAATTAACTCTGGGCAAGAACTCAATCCAAATTGTAACTTGCTACAGATCCCCCACAATGCCCCAGGATTCCCACTCCTCATTTCATGATACACTAGAAAATATTAGGGTACAACCCAACACCCTAATAATGGGCAATTTCAACTACCCAGCCATTAACTGGGAAAACTCATGTACCAACTCTTTTGGTCAACGTATTCTGAAATTCATAATTTCCAGTGCCCTGGATCAACTTATCCGCACCCCCACCAGGGGCAACAATATCTTAGACCTAGTCATTACCAGCATGAGTGACTGGTGTTCCACACCTGAAGTCAACTCCTCATTTGGTCAGATTTGACCATAAGCTAATCACCGTAGATATCCACATCTCGCCCCCAACCCCCATTAAGGAAAGCACTGTAAAAAACTTCTCCAAAGCCAACTTCACGCTTCTTAAGGCAGAAGTGGCAAACTTCACAACACCCATGCAGATGGTAGAGGTATAACTGCTGAATCTTACACAAATGCACTTTATAAGCACTTACACGAGTGCATGGATTGTGCTATCCCTAACAGAAACAAGATGCTATCCTCCAAAAAAAGGAAGTCAATCTGGTGGTCCCCTGTCATAAACAAACTCTACAACAGAAGAAAGAAACTTGCAAAAAAGAGTAAAATCCTATGACTGGAAGAACTCCTTGGTAAGCCTCAGTAAGAAGCTGAGATCTCTCATAAAATCCTCCAAAGCTAGTTATGAAAACAAAATTGCCACTGATTCTAAAGACAACCACAAAGCATTCTATAGCTAAGTCAAGAATCTCAATGGCAACACTCAGATCTGCTCTGAGTTACAGCACAATGGTACTAAATATACAGAACCAACTGATATTGCCAAGATCCTGGCAGATAGGTTCAGTGCTAACTTTACCCCACCCCCATCCCCTAAAGGGCCCATCTCTATACCAGAAGAATGCAAAGTTCCTGTAATCATGTCTGCACAGGTAAAAAAAACACTCTCCAAAGCCATGAACACAGCATCCATGGGACCTGACAACATCCCAGGCTGCGTTCTACATGAACTATAGAATGAACTGGCACCCCATCTAAGCACCATGTCCAATCATAGCCTCACCTCATGCTTTGTGCCCACTGAATGGCGCACAGCAATGGTTATCCCAGTCCACAAAGGGGTAGCCACCACGGACCCCGGGAACTACCACCCCATTACCCTAATGAGCCTGGTCTGCAAGGCCATGGAACATATCATCATGGAACTTATAAACAAAGACATTGGTAATCTCCAAACTCTGGACCCCACCCAGTTTGGGTTTGTAAAAGGGAGATCATGTCTCCTAAACCTGATTGACTTCATTGAAGCAGTCACCAAAGCCGTAGACAAGGGTAAGGTGGTTCACACAACCTATCTAGATATCGCCAAGGCTTTTGACCCCATCCCCCCACTCTGGAATTATAGATAAACTCACTAAACTAGGTATAAATCCCTATGTCACAAGATGGGTTGCCAACTGGCTCACTGACAGAATCCACACTGTGAAAGTAGCAGACTCCAAATCCAACTTCAGACCAGTGACAAGTGGAGTACCATGGGGTTCAGTCCTAGGTCCTCTCCTGTTTGGTATCTACTTTTCTGAAGTACAGGCTAACACAGAAGGTCTTTAGCTAATGAAGTTTGCAAATGACTGCAAACTAGGAGCCATAATCAAAACTCCTAATGATGTGGACATCCTACAAAAGGGCCTCATTGAGACAGATGCCTGGTGTCAAAGCCAAGGCCTCAAGCTCAATGCCAAAAAGTGCATTGTCATCCCCTTTGGTAAAAACTCTGTACCCATGAGCTACCACATAGGTGGTAGTCTACTTAACACTGAAAGTGTGATAAGGGACCTTGGGACACAGGTGGACAGTAGTCTCTCCTTTGATAATCACATCGCCACAGTAGTCAGGAAATCTTTATACGTGGCACACCTCATCACAAAAGGTTTCTCACCCAGGAAAATAGATGTCATTGTTCCCCTCTACTCATCACTCATTAGACCCATTATAGAGTACAGCGCCCCTTTTGGTATGCACCTCACAAGACATCTACAACAAATGGAAAGGCTGCAGAAATACCTCACAAAGAGGATTACTGGCCTCAAACAGATGCCCTACTCAGAACGTCTAAAAAAACTCGAGCTTTACTCCATCGCATATCGCCTACTCAGAGGTGATCTCTGCCTAACATACAAAGTTATGTCAAACCCAGAGCTGTTGGACATGCTCCATTTAAAGAAATCCCAATCCCTCCAAGCTACATGCTCTAGGGACCTAAACCTTGTCACCACAATAAACAGAACATGCTGGAGAGATAGATTCCTGTCCCAGAGATTTCTCATACTCTGGAATAAACTACCTATCTATATCAAACAAAGTTCCTCATTAGCACTCTTCAAGAAAAATCTTGATGATTGGATGGGAGATAGGAAATTCACCCCGGGGATCACCTCTGTGGCTCTGCTGGACAGAGGCACAGGAAAATAATTTTCTTGGGTGGCAAAAGCCAGGGTACCTTTTTGGCTAGGCTTCTATAGGCCCTAGGGCTGATGGCCTAGTACCTACCTATGAAGCTATGAGCTATGGACAGAAGTGCCCTGTGCATTAACATCAGTTGTGCTATTTCTGCCTGTCACTCCCTTCTGGGATCATTTCTTTGAACAATAAGTTCTCTAACTGCATAGACTCCCTCTGTCCTTGAGAGTCAGAAGTCTATTTGACTATCTCCCTAATTCTCTGAAAAATGAGTCTGAGAAAAGTGCCTATCTCATCTCTCTCTCTCTGTTATCCTTGTCAGTTCCTTTTCAGTGCTAGTGTAGTATTCTTAAGTACTATGTCTCTGATTTACACTTACTGCTATCAACCTTCTCTTTCTCTGAAGCAGGCACTGCAGAAGAAGTCTGGTAACTTCTGCCAGCTTAGGCACAGCTTCAGGCTTTGTGGTTTTTCCCTGAAGTAGCTGTGTCACTATCCTTTGTTATTGCCGTGAGCATTGGCATGGTCTGCTCTGTGCTATTCCTAAAGTGTTTGTCTCCACACCTTCCTGAGTGTTGTTGTGTGTAGGGTTACCATATTTGTTTGTATGTAAAAGAGGATGAAAAAATATGTGCTATTACTAGCATATATTATTTCGTCCTGTTAGGGCTGAAGAGCAAAAAAGGTCTTTACTCTTGTAGGACTAAAACTAAAGACCATTTTTTTTTTTGCTCCCCTCTTAGGTTGAAGAGCAAAATCCCCTTGTTTGGGGATTTTTGATTGGCCCATATGCCGGTATACCAGCCAATCAAAACTTCGCACAGCAGACCCTCTTCCGTTCAATGTGGAACATCAAGCAGTTCCGCATTGAACAGAGCTCCGCTTTTTGATTGGCTCGTATACCAGTATACGAGCCAATCAAAACCTCGCACAGCAGACCCTCTTCTGTTCAGTGTGGAACATCAAGCAGTTCCGCATTGAACAGAACTCCGCTTTTTGATTGGCTCATATACCAATATACGAGTTAATTAAAACCTCACACAGCGGACCCGCTTCTGTTCAATGCAGAACATCAAGCAGTTCCGCATTGAACAGAGCTCCGCTTTTTGATTGGCTCGTATACTGGTATACGAGCCAGTCAAAAACACGCAAAGCAGACCCTCTTCTGTTCAATGTGGAACATCAAGCTGTTCCGCATTGAACAGAGCTCCACTTTTTGATTGGTTCGTGTACCGGTATATGAGCCAATCAAAAAAAAAAAAAAAAAAAGCGGAGGAAAGACTCCGAAATAGGGATGTCTGTTTTTTGAAAATTCTGTGATTTGTCCAGGTTTTAAAAAACGCCCGGACAGGAGCCCAAAAAAGAGGACATGTCCAGGGAAACCCGGATGTATGGTAACCTTAGTTGTGTGCATCTAATGTGCTGAATCATCACAGTCATTACTTATTATAACATCTGCTGGGATATCTTCATAAAACAAAATAAACCATGCCCATTGTCAAATGAAAAAATGAACATACCGTGTACTATAGTAGGTTGCCTGGGCAAGTGATGTTCAGCTGTAGCAACTGAAGCATTATCCTTCTTAGCATTCCCCTTTACCAGAAGAGGGAACAAACTCTGGAGACAATCTGGAACACTGACACTAAGGAAGGAATTGGCATTTAAAACTGAACTACACAAACCAAAGCTGTACCAAAGATGTCAGAAACTCTGCAGGTGGATACGACACAAGTTTATTAATGTAAACAAATTTAGTGCTTTTATCCACATAGTATTGCAGTGGACTTCAGAAACCAAATCTAAAATTCACCCACCACCCTGTACTTATACCTTTTCAATTAAACTATCCAATTAATAAATTAACTGCATTAAAGGCATATTATCTTGCAAGTACCATAGCATACATAACTTGTAGCAACCTCAAAATCCTTTCACAGACTACTGTGTTACATTTCAGTAAGATAAACAATGACAATAAAAAGTTAATCTAAAATCCTAGAAGTTTATAGCTCTAAGCTTTAAAATGCTAATTATTGAGATATTTTCATTTAACCCTGTGGGTTCCTGGGAATTTAATTGCAGCTGCCCCCACAAATCCCTAGATTCCAGTACAGTTTCCTAGGTTCCACATCTAGAACTGGATACATCTTTCTCTAACACTGCAAAAAAAAAAAAAAAACATTTTGTGACCCTCAGATTGTACTTTATGTTTATACAAGGCATTATTCCAATTCATTTTACAGATTTCATAAATATGTTCATAAGGGTCTGCTTTGTTTCACTGAATCTCATTTCACCCCGACCACTTCACTGAAAACTCAAATTACTGAAAACTCATTTCACTGAATCTCATTTCACTGAACTGCAGTTAGTATATATGGCACTGTGTAGAGTACTGTAAGGCAAGTAAAAGGTATATGCCCTTTTCCCCACTGTAGTGCGATCCTGGAGTTAGTATATGTAGTTAGGGGGCCTTGGGGGGGGGGGTGTAGGCCCCACCTACTTTGAGTACATATTGTCTTCTGGAGAGAGTTAGTCGCTGGTGTTGCAACTATGCATGTCTCTTGTTTAAAATGTATTATTTTGACTTTTTGGTAAAATACATTATAAAACAATTGTACGCATCAGCTATTCTAACTTACAGTGTTAATAGTCCCAAGGAAACCACCTCAGCGTCAAGAATATAAGGACACTGGTTACAATTTTCTCATGCCCCTCATAGGCATGAAACGACTAAAGCCCTGTCTTTCAAAATGTTTTCTAAAGTCTTACCTTTCTTGTTAACTATCATTGTGCCATCACCTAAGACATCTAGCAATCATTTGTTGGTCCTAAAAACAGGCCAATATTTAAAAATAATTTTCCTAACTTTGTTACTCAAAGGATGATAACTAAGAATTAAACATTTTCAGAAATGTCAGGTGGATTTTTCTGCAGTTCAACTTGTCCATGAGTGGACTTGAATCTCACTGGTTTTAGGTTAAAACATCATCCCTATTTTTTTCTACAAACTCTTGGGGATAACCTCTCTTGGTAAACATATTAGTTAATTTCTGGCATTCAACATCCAGTACAGCGTCATCAGTATTCATTCTTGAAATTCTGACAAACTGTCCCTTTACTAAGGATCTTTTTTGGAACATTGGATGGGAAATGGAAAAGTGCAGATACTAATTTGAAAAAGTAGGCTTCCTGTAAATATTAGACTTGAATTGACTCTTGTCCTTGTATATAGTTACATCTAAGTAATTGACAAAATTTTCAGAAATAGTACATGTAAACCTCAAATTTGAAGTAGAGGAATTCATATAGGCTATAAATTTATTCATTCTCCTATGAGTGTCCTTCCATAGGATAAAAATATTGTCAAGGTATCGAGTGTACAAAGACCAATGATCCCTAAATCGTGAATTGAAAATCATGTTTTACTCCCAAGCCCTCATAACAATGTTGGCATAAGTGGGTGCACAGACTGCACCCATTGCCCCTCCCTGTATCTGCTTGTAATATTTACCCTTGAAAAGTACAAAGTTGCTGTCTAGGTTTGCTTGTTGGGTCAGCACTGTTTAGTGGGTTTAGTTGATAATTACTAAAGCGATGAGAGGGTAAGATTTCACTTACGCATAGATCACCCATAAAGATTTTACATAAATGAAATATCTCCACAAGCTGTAGGTTCATAGGATAAAATGGATTAGCATACAAATCATTCATGCCAGCACGAAGTATGATGGTTTTAAATGGTCACCTGTTCTTTAGCATTTTTCTCAAAGCATGACAGAGATCACCTAGTTTTGTCACATTAAAACTAGAGACAATGACCTGTTCTACAGTATTTGACAAAAGTCTACGGATTTTCTTAATCATGGGGTCAACAATCACAAATAAGTTACTCCCAACAGATTCAGATGGAGTGTCTTCACTTGCATCAAAATCCAAACTGAGAGTGAAAAAGTGCCATTAGTTGTGCCTCTTTTTAAATTTTATGATTTTGCTGCCCTAGCAAGACTAATATCTGGGCTATTACTAGTATTTCTAGTTCTTTTAACATTTCTAGCCACTTCTGCATATGAGGGAACAGAATCTGGAGCCTGTAACACTGTGTCGTGGGTTAAAGAAGGTTTATACAGTATGTTGTCTGAGCTATCAGTACTACAGCACTGAAAAGAAATATCAGTCTTCCATTTTTGACACAGACTGAACTGACTTACCCTCATCTGTCATGATCACATAATGTTCAACAGGACTTTGCCTTATCACTTAGCTAAGTCATGAATAGATCACATTGGATGTTAATATCATTAACAGTGGGAACAACAAAATTACCAGGGAATCTCTCTGACCTGCTACTTTTCCCAAGTTCTACAAAATGTGATTCCAAATCCTCAAGGATAGTACATTTATTACAAATAGTAAAGTCATAATTAAAAAAATATATCTCTGTATAGCCCACACATGGTATGCTTACAGCACTGAAATATGACACCTTCTTCAGTAAATCACTGGACCCACATGTATGCTAGGTATGCCATAGCTCAATTTATTAGATAAACACTCCAAAGAACTGCCAACTTGAAGAAACAATTAAATCTTTTCCTGCTGTTAAACCAACTATTCTTTAAATATAACTTTTCAGACCAGAAAATTCAGGCCTCTTCACTGTTCCTCCCATGCCTGTCTTTTTATTATACCAAGAGTGGGCAACCAGTTTTGCTCATGGCTGTTCACACCTGCAGTGACTTAAATGTAATTATAAGCTCCCCCCTTACGCTGTCATTGCACTGCCTGAGTTCAGAATCAGGTTAAAGAAATATGAGTCTCGGCTGACCCAATCTCCAGTACAGCTCAAGTGCTGAAGTGGAAGAGGATGGAAGTGTGCACCCGATGCTGGTTTACCCGTCTGGAGAGTAGGGAGTGGTGGTTTTAGTTGGACAATCACCAGTATGCAAGCAGGGGCCTGTCCTGAAAAGGACAGAACCAAGAATGTGAGCTTGATGGTTTACAATCAAAATGTCAATTGAGTTTCACCATTTATTCACATTGTCAAAGTTTTTACATGAAATCCTTAATGCTGAATTTTCCAAATGCCAAATAAAAACGAACTTTGACATTTCCGAATGTTCCAAACCTACAAACATTTGCTAACATGGGTCAAGAAGGGGGGGGGGTTATGGTTTGGAATATTGGTGTTCGACTTTTTCAGCATTTGGACTTTGGACTTCACGTAATTGGATTCGACAATGTGTCATTCAAAATTTTGATAGTAAACCGAGCTTGATGATTGCAATCTAGTGATGGCAGCCTTCACTAGAGTGATAGTGTAAGAAGACAGACTCTCACACAAAGAGAGCATAGGACGTTTTTGTGGAGAAGCTTTGGTCAAATCAGCCACTGGGGTGGAATTAGGGCATCAGTACAAGCACTTTCATTGTTGGGAAACTGTTAAAGGGCAAAACAATATCCTTTGCTGCATGGAAGACAGCTCCAGTTGTCAGCTTTCATCTCTGTAAATACATGAAAACAATAATATCTCAGTAAAAGCTACAGCGAGGAGTCAGATAACTGGAAAAACAACACCAGCGGCCAAAGTTAATGTTTTATTGAATGATTTCATCCTGGTAAATTCTGATGAAGTCCAATTTACCAGGATGAAAGTGCTCAATAAAACACTAGCTTTGGCCGTTGGTGTTGTTTTTCCAGTTATTGGACTCCTCACGCTGGCTTTACTGATATTTCACCTCTGTATTGTGGTAAAGAGGAATTAAATGTTACCCCGTAAGGGAAAATGAATAAGCTCAAGGTCAACATAGGAAGGCTTAATGCGCAGTAGGCACACAGGTAAAAGAAATGCACAGAAAAACACATACCATTTAAAACCAATATACTAGACAAAGGAGACAAAGCAGGCTGTTACTTTGCATGGAAAATTCATATTAACACATTCCTCTGAACTGTAGCAAGTACTGCCAAACATCTTGTATGTTGCTGCCTTTTGAATATCTATTCTCAAAAAGACCTATTCAGAATACTTCCAGTTTTACAAATATGTAATTTGTTAATTTTATTTTGTTGATTAGGTCTATTTTCAGGGGAATATATTCCTTTCCAATTAGAAAAAATCCCTCAGAATATTTAAGCACTGATTTGCTATCTGCGGGAGTAAAGCACAGAAGAATGGCTTCCGATTTAAAATGTTATTTTATTCTGTTTTATTTGAATTTGCTTACTGGTTTGGACACATCACAATGGACCATTTTCAGAGGGTCTACTTCACCCTGTTGAAGGCCACCAATATTGAAGCTGATATTGTCGGCATCAAAATGCCAAAAGCAAATGTCATCTCTGTAAGCGGAGATTTCCGTTTACTGCAATGTAGTGCAATCTTGGAGTTGATATATTTAAGTAGCGGGCGGTGTGGGGGTGCAGGGGGCTTGCCCCCCTGCATAGATCAATTTGTGTTGTGTTTGGGTGTTTTTAATTTTTGTGTGTGTGTGTGTTCGATGTTCGGGATTTCGACATTTTCGTGTTGATTATTATGCTGTCGACAGTTTGTGTTTTTGACAATATAATATAAACGCTTTTAAGACCATGGCCAGGAGTATAAACAAAGAAACAAATAAAAAATAAGTACATTGTTCATCATTCAGATATTTAACTAACAGCTGCAGAATGATCTAGATTTCTTGACAAACAAACAAGTGCGCGCGCACGCACACACACACACCCACATATATGTATATATATATATATATATATATATATATATATATATATATATATATATATATATGTATGTATATGTATATACGACATAAGAAAAGATATTTGTTAAGCATAAGTAGGAATTATCAGGAGTCCCATAGAGGAGTAGTGCTCATGAAGGAAAAAATTAAGAGAAAACTGGAAAGGACAGAAGAAAATTAGCTGAGGAAGGAAAGAGTTTAGAGGTAAAATGGAACAAAATATTACCTACAAATTCATTGTATTGCACTCAGTCATTAATTTTGATCTGAAATAATCTTGATATATATATATATATATATATATATATATATATATATATATATATATACACACACACACACACACACACACACACACACACACACACACACACACACACACACACAGTGTGCAGTATTAGACTAGCAACCCCTGCTATGCTTTTAGACTGAATGTCCAACTTACAGTGGCGGGGAAAACTGTGAAAAAGGTTGATGCTGCCTCACAAATGCCTTGAGCTGATACATAGCTATAAAAGGTCACAGTTGTAACTGCTGCTCCTGCGAAGAGCGTTCCGACTGATACTGCTGCAGGATTCTATCACTTAACGTCTCCTTACAGACCAGGATGTCCTTCTTCCATGGTGTGATCACAAGCGTTTTTATCTCCCCACCTGATTCCCTGATATCTAGTCTTACACTACAGGTATTATACCCACTGAAAAAAACCTGCTACTATCATTCTTATAAATATATATATATATATATATATATATATATATATATATAAGGTTAGAAATCACCAAGGCCTTTATAAACCTAGCTGTGCAATCCAACCCAATTGTGTCACTATGTATCATGGGCATTTATTAGGATAGAATATGTCAGGAAGTTTCTAGAAGTTATGTAGAGGAGATATGTTAGTTTAGGGATTAATGTTTGGTTTTGTCTATCAGAGACATGGGAGCCAGACGAGGGGTGAATTTCTGATTACCCATCCATTGGTCAAGGTTACACTTAAATAGGGTTAGTGATGGACTGTGCTTCCTATGGATGATGGATGAAGTGACTGGGTATCCTCTGAGATACATATCTAGCTCACCAAGACATCTTATGTATGTCACAATCAAAATTTCAGTCCTTGGATCTAATGGTTCTGATGCTGTTCATTTTGCAGATGTGCAAAGATCCATCAGAGCTGAATCCAAGGATGCCTTGTATGCCAGGCATAGCTTACCCCTCAGTATCATGTAGAAGCAAAGTATAGAGAAAGGACTTTAAGACAATCTGTATAGGACAATGTGCTTATACCTTGGATTCTTTTAGTAAAAAAAACATTGCTGGCCATTGAAGCTGTTGCGTATGTCTGGTCAGGTATAGGCTGACAGGGGTATTATAGTCAATGATGAGTTTGATAAGGGATGAATAAAGTGGCAGTGTGACTTCCTTGGACCTGGATGCCATGCCCTTACTTATAAAGTTGGGTGACATACAATAATTTTCCCACTACCGTGGCCATATGTTTGAAAAATACCAGATTACTGTCTACATATATTCACAGATCCCTGACAACCAGGTCATCACATATGGGTGTCTTATTGATATAGTAATTAAAAGAAAAACTGATGTTGAGAAAAACTTTTAATATAACAACAGCAAAGTTTTCAGGACTATACCCTTCTCAATACTACAAACAATTCATCAATATCTGTATATTACAGCCAGGTGAGTGGTCAGCTCACAGAATCCATTCATATTCCTTAATTTCTAGGAAATTATTAATAATGCAGCCATAACTCTAAAACCAGTTTTAGTGAGGCTACAACATACTAAATTTTAAAGTTTAGAGTTTTATTGATGTATTGTTCTTAATCACTTATCGTTAAATTATGTCATTTATGTGTTTTATCATGGCATGGTTGGCTGGCTGCAGTCATCTGATCGGTTTGGCTCTTATTTAAATTCAACTGGTTTGATATTTGAATTGTTTGTAGTATTGAGGAAGGGTATAGTCATTTAATATAGTATTTTTAATGCTTGAGTCTTTACTTTTCTTAACGATCCCACATATCTACTACGTCCAAGGTCCCTGCATTAAGTTAGAGAAATCTACTTCCCTGCATTGTCCACCTAAGGTTATTGTTTCAGGTCTATGATTAAAAACATTGGGAGTGCTGTAACAATTGTAAATGTTTTGGCAGATTGCATTCATACAGGAATAATTGTATATGCTTATTTAACTATCCTATGCTTTTACAATACTTATGTTCATTAAGCACATATAGGCTTACATATATAGTTACTGTCTGCATTATTTATTTATATATATGAGCTGTTAATAAAAAGTGTAAACTACATTATTAATGCAAGCTATAGTTATAGTTATTGCTCTATAGTGTTAGCGCTAACGATAACTTTACCTAACTGGATATATACCTTGTAGCTTCCTATAGTCTTGTTCCTAGCCTAGTTAGAATAATAAGATTTGAACAGAATTTTGCTGACTAACTTTTGATAAGGACTTGCTATAATACTAATTAGAAGACTTGTAAGGAGTGATGCATCTTTCTAGACAACTTGAGAACCTGGTAGCCTGAACTACATTTTTGTACAGTTCTACGTGATTATATGCTTGTAATATTCTGTTTAATTACAATGCCTTTGATACTAAACTAAATATCTTGTTTCTACTATTTTTCTCTCTCTCTTTTCCTCCTAAAACAATCCCAGCTCTCCAATCTGAGTACACTGCTCTAAGACACAGAAACTAACAACCTGAAGAACAAGGACCCTGTCCAAACTCCCTTCAGTCTCCACAGTTGAGCAACCTATCCCTGTACTTTCTCAATAAAGGGAGCATGAAATTATGTGTCTAAACTATCACGGCCAGTATAGCCTATAACTTATTATTAGATCTAGGTGGCTATAAAGCACTAGCCAGGAAAACCAGCAGCTTTACTCCCTCCCCACTCTGTAACCAGTCTAATCTACTTTTTCCACCATTTAAAGACAGTTGGAACCACTACTCCTTTTCTTGCATTAGGAACCTAAACTCCCTCCTTTTTTACCCTGCTTACGATAAATTAATATGGGCCACCAGGTGGCAGACATGTCCCTTCCAGGCCTTGAAGCCTTCCCCTGACCTGTACTACACCTTTGCTATATACTGTTTATCCACAGACTTGCTATTAAACTGTAGCCCATAACATCTATTTCTTTTTATGGTTAACTCTTACACACCCTCCAAATAGCTCTATTATCTACTCTTTTAACTTTGTTCCAGTATTTAGGGTTACCTACCTACTGAAATCCCTGCTTCAACTGATTGCTCTTTTCGGATCTTTAACTGTCTTGTCTCTACCCGCTCCGTCCATCCTGCTCCCCTACCCTACCCACAATTCACACCTACCCCTACTGCTCCTAAGCTTATACATCCTCACCACACCCTTTTCTCTCCAACCCAATCACAATAGTCATCTTGTTAACATTCTACATACACCTCTCTCTAATCACCCCTAGTATAATTCCTCCCCTTTAAAGAACACCAGTAAGCTTATTAGTCACTATGCAAACACGACCTTTCCAAATCCAACTAAGGCTACTAATCATGGGTCTTTCTCCTACTTTCTCTAACAGCAACCTACCTGCTAACCTCATATGAGCAGTCAAAATATTTACAGCTGAACTTCCCTAATGCACAAACAAGTACTATACCTCTAATTAACTCCCCAGAACACATAAATATAACATCTTTACCTAGCTATTTACCTGCTAAATATCACAGACTGACCCATATCAAATACAACTATCTAAAACCTAAAAAAACTCTTTAGCATTACTATTACACCTCTCCTTACTAGATGAGGGCATTCATCTTAACCCAGGACCAGGGCAAAAAACAAGCACAGAACCAAAAATTCATGTTCCTGCTACCCCAAATATCCCATCTAAATCTCCCAACTCACTCTATATAGCTCACCTCAATATTCACAGCATCAATAATAAAATTGCCCAACTCCATGCTCTCCTGGATGTTCATTCCTTTGATATACTTTGTTTAACAGAAACATGGCTAAAACCCACTACACAAGACGTTGAAATGATTCCATCTGGGTACAACATCTTGAGACAAGTCTGCAAAGTACAAAAAGGAGGGGGTGTTGCTATCGTCTATAATGAAGGGCTATAAATATCTATACTAGATCTTGGTTCCTCTTCTGAAAAAAATGCAGACATCATTAGCACCTAACTTCAACTTAATCCCAGCAAATCCCTAAATATAATATGTATCTACTTACCCCCCTGGTAACAACATCACCACTCTGGAAAGTATCCTTCCTGAGCTCTCCACAAAACTTCCCCAAGATATAATAATTTTTGGAGACTTTAATATAGACTGGAAGGACTGCTCTACTGAATCACCAATCTCCCATATTAACCTTATTGGCTTCTCACAAACAATTAACTCCCCAACCAGAACTAATAAACCCAATAACAAAGAATCCATCCTAGACTGGATTCTAATAAATAATCACCAACAACTCTATAATGTAGGGACCCCCCCTGACGATGTAAGTGACCATTCTTTCACTTACATAATCAGGCAAAGGTCGAGCTCACACAATCCAACCATATATAAAACAATAAGAAGCAACAGAAATTTTAACCCCAATAACCTCCAAGCTGAACTAAAAGAATGTGATTGGTCACCTATAAAATACCTCCCACTTGACGAAGCAACAAACTACTTTAACTAAAAATTCTTAACAATCCTTAACTACCATGCACCAAAGCGTTCCATCAAAATTAAATCTAAACCCACCCCATGGATTACAAAGAAAACCAGGCAAAAAATTAAACAAAGAAATAAAGTTTGGGCAGTATGAAGAACAACTAAAACCCCCGTAGACCAACAACAATTCAGGCAAAAAAGAAATGAGATTAAGAAAGCTGTACTCGAAGATAAAAAAACTTTTACTTCCACCTCAAACAGACCAACCAAAATAATCCACAAAAGTTCTGGGCTAGCATAAACAGACTACTTCAACCAGGCCAATCTGCATCACCCCCCCCCCCCATAGGATCAAATTCCGCTAGCTCTGCCCTTCCAACCAATACTACTCTCTCCCAACTTTAAACCTGCAACCTGTCCCAACTTCCCTCATCTGCATCCTCTTAAGTAAACTAAAACCTACTACCCCCTCAGCTGACCAGCTACCTGCTGAATACCTGCAAAAGGCAGCCAGAGTCATAGCTTATCCTGTATCATTGCTGATAAATAGAACCATATAAGAAAGCACTATTCCCACAATCTGGAAAATCTCCTACATTATCCTCCTACACATAGGAGGAAACTCCAGAGAATATTCTAACTATCGTCCCATAGCACTACTTTCCCCATTAGCTAAAATAATGGAAAAGTGCATTCACAGTTACTAGACCACCTACTCCAGAACAATTTACTGGCCAAATCTCAACATGGCTTCAAGCTTTTCCACAGTACAACAACTGCACTCCTATTCTTCACTGACAGCATCAATAAAAACCGTAATAACAATCTTCTTTCTTCAGCACTTTTCATTGACCTTTCAAAAGCATTCAACATGGTCAACCACCACTTACTTCTCAGTATTCTAAAATCCTTCTCTCTGGACGCAAAGACTATAAAATGGTTCCAGTTCTACTTTGATAATAGACAGCAGGCAGTGCTATGGGACAGCAACCTCTCATCCTATCTCCCAGTTACCCTAGGTATTCCTTAGGGCTCTATATTGGGCCCCCTCCTTTTCTCAATATTTATCAATGACCTCAACCTAGGTGTTCCTTTAACTAACTGTGTACAATACGCAGATGATTTGACAATAATCTGCTCAACTAAATCTCAATCCCAACTACAGACTAACTCAGACAATGTTCAATAAAACAGAAAACTGGTTTCTACAATGCTGCCTCCTCTTGAACCCCAAAAAAACAAACTCCTCCTCTTCACTTCTACCCATAAATCACTCCCAATGAACTTTTCAGTCTTATCCAATAACGGTACACTCATATCTCCCGATCCAACAACTAAATTTCTAGGGGTAACCATTGATAACAACCTGAACTTTGAAACCCATATCAACAATACCATAAAAACTGTCAACAGGAAACTAGGCTCCCTCTATAGGATAAAACCCTTTCTCTCCCCACTAGCCAGAACCACTATTGCCTATTCCCACCTTATCTCCACACTTCTTTATGCTTCTTCCATATATACTAACTTATCAAAAAATAACCTTAACAAGCTAGCTAACGCTTACAATAGCATTGCCAGATTTGCTACTGCTTCCTCCTTTAGGACCCATCACTGCCATAATCTGAAACAATTAGGCTGGTTAGATCTTCTGAATCAGATACACTTTAAACAACTCACCATTGCGCACAAAACCCTTTTCCAACCTATCAATACCCCAATACTTGCTAGTCTCATTACCCAATATAAGAACCTTTCAACTTTACGCTCATCTAATAAACTACTTGTATCAACATGTAAATCTAATAACATGGCAGGAGATGCTCTGTTCTCAAATGCAGTTGGAAAGTATTGGAACCAACTCCCCCATGAACTTACATCACTGTCTTCATTTACACTTTTTAAACACAATCTGAAACTCTATCTTAAAACCCATTGGTTATGTCCCTGTACAAATCCAGACTAATCTCATACTATATCCAAAATACACTCTCTTAAGACATAATTCCTGCTCTGTGTCTTTTTAGATCAAGGCCTATCCTTGGCAAAAACATATCTTATCCTAATAGGTATTTTAAATTATCTCTAGTTAAATTCTTCTGCTTATAATTCTAAAGCATCCTACCTCAGGCAGGCAACAAGTATTGTTTAAACTGTGAGCATTGCTGAACTGTTGAAACTTGAAGTATGTATTTGTTTAACAATAATTTTCTAGTTACTAATGAAGTCTTGTACATAAAGTCTAAAATATCTTATCTAATGCTTGTAACATGTTTTTTGTATAAACTGTGAAGATTCCTGAACTGTTTAAAATTTGTAGTATTTAACTGTATAACAACTAGTACCTGTATGTTAGTAGTCTAGTAATCTCTTGGAGTTTATCTCCCCGGCACTCTACTGAAAATGGACATAAATCCAGTTAGACTATTCCAGTCAACAAATGTAAAATAAAATTATATAAATACATATAGTCCCAAAAGCTTTGCTGTTGTTATATTAAAAGTTTTTTCAACGTCAGCTTTTCTTTTGGTATACTTTTTTAGTTTTACAGCAGGAATTCTATTCTGTTTGATATAGTAATTAGCCAGAGCAGCAGTTTTCCAAAAAGGCATTATAATACATATAATGCATTTCTTAGCATTGAACTTTAGTCTCTGACTTTGGCACATCATTTGTCTGTGTTAGACTTTCTCATAATATGTTTGTGTCTTGGGGGAATCTATGACAGTTCCCAATTTGCAGTCATCAACAAACTTAGTCGGCCAAAGGCCATTGACATTAGCCTTTACTTCCAAGAAGTTGATACCAAATAGGAGCCCTGAGGTACCTCACTGGTGACCTGTTTCTTCTTTCAAAAGCCACTAAGATTACAAAATTCAACCTATCTTTCCCATTGCTATACTCTTAAAATTATTTTTTACAAGCATATTATTCATCCAAAGCCAACACATTCTGTCTCCTACACAGTATGTTTTTCATCCTAGATAAAATACCTCCACAGCTCTGTTTCTTGCCATTAACACTGTCTTTTCCAAATTTGTCAAAGGTCTTCTTAAGGATTCAGATAAGTATTTGAATTGATAGACGTTGGTCTTCTAATTCAACAATTGCCCACATAAACATTGGTTCTAATTGTTAGGTTGCCTAAGGAACTATCTCTACAGTAGATCTTTTCAGATCAATGTTCCTAATTTCCTGTCTTCTACAGTATACTTTATTCATTTGTACCCTGAGGTTCAGTGCTTGCACTAATTTAATTATCATTATTTGTCAAGACTTTCCCTCAAGATGTTGGCAAAATTAATGTGATCCTGTACACCAACCATCTTTTAAGCAAGCTATTCAAAGAGCTCTGTGCACTATAAAATTATCTTCAGAAGACATAACTAAAGATTTCCTCTTGTAATATGAATAGAAGCTTACAGTCAACACATCCAAAACTAAAATTATTCCATTCAGCATACCTCAAAGACTAAACAACTTCCCTCCTCTAAACATTGTTGACCCAGCAAACAAACCTACTAAACAGTAAACACTTGTACATGTCTAGGAGTACTTCTTAACCTGTACTTATCATTCAATGCACACAATAAATTCATAATCCTTAAGGGACTCCATCAACATAATCAACTATATGGGATCATATATGATTAGGGCTTTGGATAAGTTCATAGACAAAGCAGAATTAATTTCATGCCACATTCATCCCAGTTATTCAGATAGAAAAGAGCTGACCAAGAAATGCTCTAATATGATGAAACATTTTTTAGATTGCAATGTCTTGCCATCCAAGAACATAAACAGGGTAAATAATATAACAGATTAGTAAAAAAACATTTTACCAATGAAAGTGCTTTAATCTTGCTAAGACTGGGGAGTTATCAGCTTTAGCATATTATTTATAGTATTCCATTATTGTTATCCCTGAGGCATGGGAATACAGTTACCCGGATGTATAATGTTTGAATGACTGAGAACAGATGCCTGAGGAGGTGTGTTTGTTATATTTGTGCACAGTTCTATTCTTGCAGATATATCATGGGAAAATATATGGTGGAGTCACTTGCAGTTGAACTTCCTAGTTACTTTCATATAACACATTTGCAAATAATTTGCAGTTATATTAGCCCTAAAGTGAATATAATGCAAGCTATTTATTTAATTTTATCAAGAGCAAATGGGACTTGAATAAATTAATAATTTTGGACAGTTTGTATTTTCTAAATATCAACTGGTTTACTGGCATATTTAATACCCCCACTGTGCATGACGTTTATGACCTGATATCTAGAAGCATTACACAAATGATTAAGTTTTCCACTAGAAATAATTACAGTTTTGCTGCTCACAAATATTAGTAGCAAAATTCACAATGTTACATCTTGGTCCCCATTTGGAACCTCGGATCATACATCCTTAGAATTTAGTGTAGATATTTATTTTAACCCTAGTATGATGATTATATCTCATTATGACTACTCAAGGAGTTGTGATCAATGATTGGTTCATTTCATACTTGATTTAAACTACAATACGGAATTCCAGCTTCATCCCTCGCTGGCATAGTAGTCATTTGAGAATAAATGTCTACAAATATTGAACAAATATTAAAAAAAAACACACTGGTTAGATCTAAACCAGTTTTACTTCTATGATAAAATAGGATGTTTACTAAATTATTAAAGAAAAATAGAAACAATACAGATTGTTAGAAAATTTGGATCCAGATGCTTAAAGAAAACACTTAATAAAAGCTGTAGAGTACAGGGAGGGTTAAATATGGTTTCATACCCTACTTATAAAGCATCATTGATCATGAATATTAATTTAAAAGGTTTTATTGCTATGTCATCAGTGCTAAGAATACTAAGAATAAAGGTATACTCCTCCTCCTCAGCTGTAGAAAATATATAGTGGAAGCATTGAACAATTACTTTACAGCATTGGTTTCATTTGAAAATGTGGCTTTTGATGATGTTTTATTTTTTGGCACATCTCAAGTTAAATGCCTGTGATCACTGAGGATATAGTCAAATCAGCTATCACAAGAATTAAATGTAATAGTACAGTAGGACCTGATTTAGTCCAAAGCTATTTTATCTCAAGCATAACAAACTATTTGTTACGATCATTAACTTTATTAATTAATATGTTACTAAAGAACAGCATTGTTCCTGCCATGACTTTTGGGAACTTGACACAAGAGGTGTTTATTATTGTTACCACATAATCAAGAAAATTTAGTAGCACTAGCTGACCAGAATCAACATGGCTTCATGAGAAAATGCTCTGCTTTCCTAAACATAGTCAAACTCTACGAAAATGTTATTGAAGGTTTAGATAATGGTATTAGCAAAGGGTGTGTTAAATATGGATTTATCAGAAGTATTCAACAATATTATTAGTTTTATAATAATAAATTATTTGTTGAGTCAGTGTATTAACCCATATGTCATCAAATAGGTATGCTACTGATTAAAGCACAGATATCACAAGGTTAAATTGGAGGGAAACTCAGCATGGTTTGAAGTTATTGCTGGACCCCACACTACTTAATTTTGTCTTTTCACTTTCATCAACTAATAGTAACTCTAGGCTGTCTAATTATGCAGACATTAAAACTGGTGCATTTATAATTTTACTGTCGATCTGGAATTGAATTCATATGTGTCTGATCTGTTTAGATCATTCATTGAATACAGTTTTGATATCAATCCAGCAAAAAGTGCAGCAGTGCACGTTGATACTTTTAGATATGAACAAATGTTTAGACTAAGTAGCAACCAGAGCTTATCTGAAACAATCCTGTGTTTTTTGGGATTGACTGTGAAACTGCCTGGTAAGAGAAGATTGATTTTCTTTTATCTTTTACCTCTGTTTTGTTTGTAGGAAGAAAGAGATAGCTTGTAGACAGTGAGATTTACTTTGATTTATACTTGTTTGTTTTACCTCTAATTTGCACTTTGGGATAGAAAGTGAAAGATTTTAGACAGGCAAACTCTACCCATCTCATGGGGGCCTAGTCGCAATAATTTCACACAGACTGAAGGAAGGATAATCCAGTGTTTATCTGAAACAATTCTGTGATGGTTTGTGATTTATTGATCTTTGCTATTATAACGGGATGCAACTGCAGAACTGCATTCATCATCATTAAGTCTAATTGACTACTAATAATGGTAAACAAATCATCTAATTTTTGGCAACAGGAACACAAGTCACCAGTGTTGTCAGCTGTTACCAATACCAACTGTTGACAATAATATATCCAAAATAACCCACTCCATTATTTTTCTACAACATAAACTTATGGGTCTGTTTGACTCTGGGTTTATTCTATTCCCCTTGGCTTTAACAAGTACATGTCTTCAGTCTTGTGGAATCTTCCCTTACATAAATGACACAGTGAATAACAGATGTAATGACGATAAGGTCATACTAATGTGTTATCAGGTCATTATTTCTACTTCCATCTCATCCCTGTGGTTTGGGCCCAGTTTGCATATTTTTCAATATAATCAATTTAATTTCAGTATCTAAAAATAACTCAGTATTACTTGGACAAGTTATTATACCCTATGTGGACTCAAACTGTTTTCCCTAAAATTTTGTAAATAGATTTATAAACTGCTGTGATTGAGAATAAATTTTAAAATTTACACTCAGCTAATGTATTTGCATGCCTTTACCCCTATCACATCTTATGCCTATAAAATGGTTTCTTATTATGCTCCATATCTATATAGATGTTCTTCAAATGTATTCTTAATCTTGTCACACACTGTGTTTATCGGTCCAGCTTGTGCATTTCAGTTTTCAAAGTCATAGTTCGACCTCATTTACATTTTTTATATTTTTTATCTCTCGCCTTAAGTTTCTTGTTTATATGAAAATGTATCCTACTGAACTTGTGTGCCTAGATCCTGTTAAACATTTTTTTATTATATATTTGTTGCAGTCTGTTTCCCTTTCAAAACTTGCTATATTCTTTCTGCAGTTTTGCACTGAATGCATCACTCCAATTAGTTTTACAGAGTGACTGTTTTCGTTTCATACTGACTTTTATTAATCTTTGTGCATTGGTTTAGATTTTAGTTTGGCAAAATTATCTAGCAGCAATTTAACCTGTAAAACGCCAGATGTCATAAAACTGAACAAGTAGCAGTCATTTCCTTAGGAATATAAACAATGTGCAGTATCTTCCTTTCTCTTATAGGTTTTGTTTTTTTTTACTATCTGAAGCAATTATTCCTGAACATACACTGTAAATAACTGTGTTTTTACTAAATGTAAGTCCCCAGCCACTATTCTTTTCCCTCCATTGTTTATGCAAGAAATGGATGAATTTCTCTAGGTCATTAGCACTTGACTTTGGGGGTCTGTACACTCCAGCAAATGTTATCTGTCCCATGGTTGTGTTTATTGCTGCAGCTACACAATCTGCAGCATTGGTGTTATCAAATATGTAAAAATCAAATGACTTATAACAATCTTTAATCCCTATCATAATGCTGCCTCCTGATTATTTTTTTATTTTTATTTCTGATACTTATGTATCATCACAACCAGATTTTTGCGGTAATGCAGGTTGCTTTCTGATGTGTAAAGTGGTACCGATAATAGGTTCATAGATTAATACTAAGCAGACTGCCCTTGTGAGCCATTTTAAGCCTAGCCAATTATCCCCTGTGAGACTCAAACCCTGCACCTTGTGTTTGTAAGGCAAACACCTTAACCATTAGGTAATAATCCTCCCAACTGTAGTAAAAATCACAGAAACAATATTTTGTTTACCATTTTTAGTTTGCTTAAGTAGATTTTTGAGTTAAACACTTAAAAAAGTAATGTTTTACTGTAGGTATGCCCTTTCACAGATACCAAAAGCATTGATATTCAGTCATCATTTGATCTGAGGACAGCACCATTAGAAAATAAGCAGTACTGTCCACTTGTCATGGACAAACAACCCCACAATCACATATCATTCTCATCCAGCATCACCACAGTGGATAACCTGATAGTTTTACTGCCATGCTGTCATAAAGGTTTCCTATCAAGTATGTTTGTTAAATTTTGCAACCACTTTCTTATTGTACTTTACAAGCTTCTATTGTACAGTTTCTTTTAAAACTCTGTTGGTACAGCTTAAAGAAATAAACAGATTATCTGAAAGCATTTGCACGTCTCTCGTTTTTTTCTTTACAGAATTACAGCCACACAATTACAATAAATTAGGACTACAGCTCCCAAATAATCTTTTTGACAGTAGAACAGTCACTCTGCAAATTGAAACAAATCCATTTTACAGTAATCCTTTCCCCTGTACGATAGCAGCCAAGCCAGTTGAACCGTGCATCTTAAAGTATGCAGAAACAGGAAGAAACCTTTATCGGTTCTTTAACTTCCTGAATGTAATACAAACAAACTGATTTGATCTCAATAAAGATGTTAAATAACATCTTACGGTATTTCCAACACTCCATTCAGGTCAACACACGTATTCATGCAATCATCATGATCATTGTATTCACTGCCTGACATCAGTAAAAACACACTACCCACAAACCTAAATTTTATCCCTTATTCGTCTTCCAAACCCATCAAGAATATCCCAGAACAATTCAATACACATTAGTCAACCCTATTAAACTAAAAAAACGTTGTTTCACTCAAACATAACAGATTTTCGCATATTGCAAATCTGGTTGCAATAATACTCAAGTACCTTTTTTTCTTTTTTTTTTGTTAGAATGTCTGTAACAGTAAAAAGTATACCCTGACAGAATTGGTTTCCAGTCATTGCTCTTTACCTATGTTTCAGAAACAATACCATCAATCTTGTAGTAAAGTAGCAAATTCTCCAATAAAAAGACATTATCACTAATGCTGCTAGCATTAAGTAGTAGTACAGACAGATAAAACATTGCTATCTGTGAACTTTTAAATTTCAGACCTGGCAAGAATCCTGTGTTGTGAATATTGCAATGTATCTACTGGAAAAAATTATTTTTCCTTGTCTTGACAAGTATACCCTAGCCTGTCTAAATTTGTTTTTTCAAAAAACTAGGCTTGGATGCTTTACAAATTTCCACTTTTTAAAATGGGACATTTTTCCATGTATGCGTATAGCTCAAAAATATTTTCTCACACACAGATCTGACTTTTCCCTTCTATATGTGATTTGCGAAAATACTTTCTAACACCTGCACAAGCTATGCTATCTAAGAGGACTGTCAGTTCCACAGTAACAGTCAAAGAACCCTTGAAGAAGATAAGATCACATCTGCACCAACCTGAATATAAGCAGCTCCATACTTTTTAGATTAAGACAAATATAAGACCCTATCCACATTCTTTACTTATGCTGCTGGTAAGCATAACACTATTCAGTGTTCACTATCCTAACTGCAAATGTAAGTATCAGTTCCAATGGTAATTGAATCTAGAGTTAGTTATCATTTCTGAACTGGTCTAAATAATCTCCATCTTCTAATTCAGAAATGTCTGCTTTATCAGTTGTTACAAAGGAAGGATTGTCATCAAAATTCATTTTAGTAGCTTCCCTGTTTTCATTGCTTATTTCATTTGCAAGTATACAAGTTTCATATAGCTGTCCTTTTACAGCTTGAGTCATGTTGTCAGCTTGGGCTTCCCTCAATTTCTTTCCTTTAGTCAACACCTACCTTTTTTCTCCCTTCTCTGTTGGAAAACAATTTTCTGTAGACTTAATGTTTTTGATTGAACAATGTTGCCATTACCTGTAATATGTCTGTTACATAAAGCAGCATCCTTTTTGTGTATATATTTTCTTTGCATTAGACATAAATCATTTTTTATTCTTAGTTATTTGTTGTGAACTTTTCTTTTTCTTCTTCTATATGCTCTGAATCATCAGATTGTTGAATGCTTGTATCCTGTATTCCAAAGCTATTATAGGTGGCATCATGTTTAATAGTGTTTGTGTGATCTTTACTGACAGTGGACATTTCTCTAATGTTATTTATTTTATCATCCCAGTCATTAATATAGGTAACAGCAGTTTTCCTAGCTGTGCCAATTGCACAGGTCTAGATTTGCTAGTAATAATAGTAAGCAAACCACCCAGCTTTTGACACGAAGAACACAGGTCTCCAGTGTTATCAGGCATTAACTTCATATGTACATAGAATTTAGTACACTGGGCAAGATACTGTTTAGCAAGTCATTAATGGCACACTTGTTTAAGGAATCCATTATCAACCTCAAAGGTTTAAAGAATTTTAAAGGAAGACAATAATCAAATTCAGTGAGCACGTTAGTTACTTAAGTCAAATGTTATGAGGAAATCACACAAACAATATGCAACTAAATGTGAAATTAAGTGCACTGAACTAACCTACAAGGAGAAGTAATTCATAGTCATCACTCTGACCCACAGTGCTGGTTGTGCCAGTGACACGAAAATGACGGATGCTTTCACGTTGCATACAGATGCACCCAGTAGCTTCTGCTCATTATAATACACATGTGCACCTTGTTACAACAGTAAAAAATCAGAGGTAAAAAGTAAAATTGTAATGAAAATCTTCTCTTACCGAACTGTTGTACAATAAATCCCAAATTAGCACTGGACAATTTCTGATAAGCTTTGGAGTGTCATGTCTGCAGTCTGTATGAATTTATAGCTGACTCAGCTCCTTGGGATGGCTGCAGCTTGCATGAGTACAATCTAGCTATCAGAATAAACTGACACTTTATATGAGGCAAAGTAACTGGCTGCAGTCATTTAAGAGCTCATTAGACATTTGGTTTGGCCCCATTGTTATTCCTGGACTAAGGAGTCTGTTTTATGATGGTCCTTTGATCTTCACATAGTTTTCTAAAGTTTGAGATTAGGAAACAGTTCTTTCTGAATTTAATAGCTTTCTTTTTGACCACTCATCTGGCTAACCTTGTCCAGTAATTTGGTGATGGTCGCAATGTACACTCTAATCAAGAACTGTCTAACAGAAGCAAACTTCTTCATTTCCCAGAAACAACTGTACACAAAACAAACAAAAAAGTGATCTCTACACAATACAAATGGAAAAGAATGGTTTACTTTCTATTGGTAATATGTACTTTTTATCCATTTTTTGTTTTTTATATATATAGGCAACATACCTAAGAGCATTGGCTTGTTGTTCCAACTGTACAGCATAACTTTCAAGCACAGTATCCCCCAAACTCTTTACATAAGAGATTTACATGGACTGTGACTTACTTGAGCACTTGTAGTATGTATAACAAATTAGATGAATAGAATCCTGCCTCTACCACAATTAGTACACTATCCATTACAAAACCGTGACTTAAGCGTGGCTGTCATCGCTCCCACTCTGTAAAGGTACTTTCATAAATGACAGGCATGGAACTAAAATTACAGGTAGTCCTATGCTTTAGCTGGAGAACACTTACACAAGTTTCCCTGGTAGCCCAGTTTACTATTTTCTAGACCTTTTTCTCACCATTGCTTGCTATAAACATTAGTTGCTCTTTTGTAAAATTTAATTAAGGTGACCATTAATTTGTTCTTGATTATCCTAACTCCCTGTATCCCAGTGTCTGTCTGCACATAAAAAGGCATCATACACTGCTTACAGGTTCATAGGTACTTACTAGGTTAGTGATCTGCAAGGACCTTAAGAACCCTAGCCCTATATTCCCATGGTTGTTTTTAACTCTTATGTTTTGCATACAAATAACCAAGATGCAGGGAGAACAATGATATGATGGGACATGTTGGGATATTTACTTGTTCTCTCCATCCATAAAGAACATGGGTGCCAAACAGGGAATGAATTTGTATTTTCCATTCAGCTACCCAAATTTCATTTGAATAGAGTAGGAAATATACTTTGCTTTATACAGAGTGGTAGATAGTCCCATGAGAATGATATTCCTGTAAAACATACCTGTCCCTCCAACATGTCCTGTTTATGTTGTAAAAAGTGATTGTGTGTTTACGCTACAACTGGACTTGTGAATGTGTAATAGGTCTGACAGGATAGGAGCTGCTGAGGCTCTATATGCAATGCAGAGAACACCTGTTATAGTTGTATGTATGATACCACAAAGAGGGAGAAAGCTTTCAGATGAAATGAATCTTGTAGTTCTGATGATGTGTGAACCATTACTAATGCAAACAGAATGGAATATAATTCACCTAAAATACTAGCTTTTAGAGGTTTTAAACAGGCAACTACTTTGTTAAATTACAATTATAATCCTTTTGCTAATTTTCAAGATGGACAAACTGGCAAAGTACAATTACAGGAATGTAGATGACAATTGAATGAATTAGAAAAGTGCCTAAAGAAATATTAGGTACTTGTAGTGGAGAACAAGTACTTTGCAATTTGTTTAGAGTTGGGGATTGTGCCTAAGGGGCTCCAACTCTTTAAATGTCCCAATGATGTTTTTCTCAAAGATGCAGTCTGTAAATAAGAGTGCATGTGCTGTGTCTTTAAGAAGCATATCAAGGACTGAACATGCACATATAAATAACAGGCATGTGCTATTCCCAGTGCCATTTTGAAAGTGCAGCCAGAGAGTAAGCATGTATGATTGCAGTAGTTTGTATATAAGTTACTTAAGTTAAAGTCAGTAAACTTCTGTTGTGATGTGTTTGTATATAATAAAGCTGCTTAAACAGAGCCCATGAAGAGTCTTCTATTGTATCCACAGTAAGAGAGTGACATGGTGTCACAAGTGGGATTCCAGAGAATGATACTCAGAGCCATGAGGTGCAGTGATGACAGTGAAGGTAAACTAAGAGAAATGAGCATGAAAAAGAGCCAAGAAAGAATCAAAGGTAATGAGAATTCACACAAACTGCTTGTTTTATATATACAAAAACAAAAAAAGATAAAACAGAGCTACATGGGCACAAACCACATTATTAAACAAGCCGGAGGCATAAAAGGTTTATTAACCAAGGGAAATGATTAAGATATTTGACAAAACAATTATCAGAAAAGCAAAACAAGCATGTTTAAGGCAAAATGGGCATGTTTAAGATAAGCACAAGAAAAGTACAATGGGCACGAAAAGAGATTAAACAAACAAAACAAATATAATAAGGGCAGAAAGTGTAAATAAAGAAAGGCAACTGCATGTTTTTTGGTAAAGTGCTGTGTTTTGACATAACTATGACTTTGTATTGTATCAAGGGCATAACTAGAGTTATTGGAAGCATCTCAAAGTGTGCGAAAGTGCTTACAGTGTGTGCTTATTATTGTGCATGTATTCCATAGAGTTTACTTGTGTGCAAAGTGCAACTATTTTGTGAAGTACAGTCAAAGTATAGCCATTTCAAAATGTTTCTTGTGTTGGGTGTATCTGTTTGCAAAGTGCTGCCATTACAGAGTTTCTTACACTGTAAAGAATTGCCTAGCAAGGTACCACCATTTCGGTGAAATTTCAGTGTGCTGTGTACAGTTTATTTCTGAAATGCAATTACTTTGAAATGTTATTGACTCTGAGCTTCTCGTGTCCATTTCATTTGCATTGTGCAGTTATTTGATATGTTTCTTACACTGATAAGAGGTGATTTCTTGCAATACAGTAATTTCAAGAGTATCAAGAGAGTGCCTGAGAGACTTATTTCACAAAGTTCAGTTACACAGAGGATTATTGTGCTAGTGGGCAAAGTTACAAATACTGCCAAAAATTTTTGGCACATGTTTATATGTATGTATCCATGCGTATTTGCAAAACACTTCACTGGTATGTATTAATATGGCAGATGGATTTCAAAAGCCCTTACCACTTGTATTTAAACAGAATATTGCAGTGAATTGGAGAATATTTGAGCAAGAGTACAATATTTTTATACAAGCAGCTTATTCAGATAAAGATGCATGCACCAGGGCATTCATTTAGCTAAACCGAGCTGGGTCAGAGGCCATAGAAAGAGAGCATTCATTTGTGTATGCACCAGCAGTATATGAGGGAGAAGGTGAAAACCATCATATTGTTGTACAGGCTGAATCAAGGGAAGACCCTGAGTGTTTGAAGCGCAAGTCCAAATAAATGTGTAACCCCCAGACAAATATTACATTAGGGAAGCATTTGTTTTACACAAGAGATCAGAAACCAGGGGAAACTTTTGCAGCTTATATAACTGACCTGAGAACAAAGCCAATATGTGTCAATTTGTTGATTAAAAGATGAGTTAATAAAGGATAGGCTTGTGTGTGGTATTAATAGTGCTGCTGTGAGAAAGATTTTGCTTCGTGACAGTGATTTAAAGTTGAGTAAAGCCATTTAGATTTGTCAAATCCATGAAGTGACAGAAAAACACAAGTATGCTTGTAAGTGACAACAGTATGGTTTCAGTAGGCTGCAGAGCAAATGTAGACAGCATGCAACATGTGGCAAACAGAAGTAGATCTAAGCACATGGCAGCCACAGCCCTTGTTGGCTCACCAAGAAAACTACATAGCTTTCCAGCAAGTTCTAAGACTAGTTCAGTTAAAGGAACATGTTCCTCAGTGAAGTACAAGCATGAATCAGCAAAACCCAAGTCTAGCTTTATTGTTAACTGTTGCATTTATGGTACCAATCATGAATCTGAAAGAGAAATGCTTAGCATTTAGTCAGCAATGTCACAAGTGTAAAAAATGGAACCATTTTCAAAAGTTTTGCAAATCAAGTAAGCCCCACACAGTTATAAAGAGAGGTTACTCAAAAAGGCAAATTGATCAAGTAGACTGCAATTCTGCTTTCTATGTAGATGGTGTATCAGTAATTAGTGAGAGAGTTGATGCAGTGAATTTATTGCCAAAGAGTGAATTGTTTCGTACAGTCCAGATCAATGCTAAATCCACAGAGCTTAAAGTAGACACTGGTTCAAAATGTAATGTTATATCAGCAGACACATTTGCTAAAGTGAGAATTAATGAGCAACTCAATGTGGCCAGTAATGGGAAACTTGTTGCTTATGGAGGTGAAGAGATTCAAACCGAAGGCTCAGTGATGCTTTCATGTTATTTGGCTAAGAACTGTTGCAATTTGTTATTCTATGTAGTTCGAAGACCAGTATAGTCTATACTGGGTCTCAAAGACAGTTTGAGAATGAATCACATAAGTGCATATCCTAGTTCCAATTTTTCTGAAGCCATTTTCTCACAGTATGCTAATGTTTTCGATGACAAGTTGGGCAAACTTCCAGTTGTGTATTCCAAGAAGTTAGACCCAGAGGTCACTCCTGTAGTCAGACCAGCAAGAAGAGTTCTGGTAGCTATGCAGAATAAAGTCAAAGCTCAACTGGATAAAATGGTACAGCGTGGTGTGATTTGTCCAGTTATAGAACCAGCTGAATGGGTGTCAGCTATGGTAGCAGCTCACAAAAAAGGCTCAGATGAAATCAGAATATGTATTGACCCAAGAGATTTGAACAGATTATTGAAGAGACCGCATTAGCCAATGCATACAATCAAAGAGGTTGCAGCTCTAATACCAAATGTCACTGTTTTTTTCTGTCTTGGATGCAAAAAGTTAATTTTGGTAAATGATGCTTGATCACAAATCCTCATTACTAACCACTTTTGGTACCCTATTTGGCAGATACAAATTCCTAAGGATGTCATTTGGAATAAATTCTGCAAGTGAAGTCATGGTCACCCAGGTTCCACATCCACTAAGAGAAGAGTGAGAGAAGTAGTATTTTAGCTTCATTGCTGAAAGACATTGATAAAGTACTTTCTTATTGTTCAGTATACAATAGTACTAGACTGCATTTGCAGAGAGAACCACTTCAGCTAAGACAAGTTCCTGAACAAACTTGGTCGACAGTAGCCACTGATATCTTCAAGTGGGACAATCAACGCTACTTAGTCTTGGTAGACTCTTATTCGAATTGGTTTGAGATTGATTCACTACCTAACCTAACATCCACTAATGTTACTACTAAGTTGAAACGTCATTTCTCAGTCCATGGTAGTCCACACACAGTTATTTCTGACAATGGTACACAACTTACTAGTCAGTTTTTTCAGAAATTTGCAAGACAATGGGACTTTGTACATGTTACTAGCAGTCCTGAATATCCTACGTCAAATGGTCTACCCAAACGTGTAGTGCCAGAGTGCAAAGCAATTAATGTAAAGGTCAAAAAGATAATACCGATGTCTTTTTGAATTTGCTTAATCTCAGAAACATACCCTGTGACGATATACTTGGCTCACCTGCTCAAAGACCTCTATCCAGGCAAACCAGAACAACCCTACATATTAGTTCTAGTTTATTGAGGCCTAAAACTAAGAATAACAAAACCATCAAGGCTCAATTACTCAAGAAGCATTCTATCCAGAAGTCCAGTTATGATAAAATGAGCAGTTTTCTTCATTTGTTGAGGTAAGGAGACACAGTGAGGATACAAATGGCGAAAGGTTTCAACTGAATTGGTCAAATTACAGATATATGTGCTGAGCCAAGATCCTACCTTGTAGGATCTGAGGATGTGGAGTACAGGAGAAATCGCAGGCATCTTCTTCCTGTACCAGAATCATCATCACAGCATTGTTCCTGTGATACAGACTCTAGATCTCAGAATGACTAGATGTTGTTCCCATCCCAGAGTGTGTTTCAACCTCAACTTCCATTCCTGAAGATGTTCCAAATACTTTTAAGGTTAAACATTCTGTGGTGACAGCTCCAGTTGCTAAACCCAGTCCCCAGTTTTATGTCATACAATATGGTCGAATATCTAGGCCCAATGTGAAATACTCAGCAACATGCAGATAACTGTATATATATATATATATATATATATATATATATATATATATATATATATATATACATATATATATATATATATATATATATACACACACACACACACACACACACACACACACACACACACACACACACACACACACACATATACACCTAGTCTTGTATAATTGCATGACAAAGAACTACTTGTAATATCTGCATGCCAAATAGAGTCATAATGTTGCATGCTCTATTTCTCAAAGAGGGAGGATGTAGATCAGAGTGTATGTGCTCTATCTTTAAGAAGCATATCAAGGACTGAACATACACATATAAATACCAGGCACGTGCTATTCCCAGTGCCATTTTGAGAGTGGAGCCAGAGAGTAAGCATGTATGATTGCAGTAGTTTGCATGTAAGTTACTTAGGTTAAAGTCAGTAAACCTTTATAGTGATGTGTTTGCATATAATAAAGCTGCTTGAACAGAACCCACGAAGACTCTTCTTTTGTGTCCAAAGTTGGAGAGTGACACATTGTATTTGAAATTAATTGAATTTTTCAAAAATACTAGATTAGAATGCTTATTAAAAATAATCCTGTGTTATGAAAATTATTAAAGATAAGATATACAAGATTGATTGGGCTATTAACATGTTAAGCAGTCTACTGAACTTAAATGGAGAATATGAGGAGGTTGTTTTAACAGTGGAGAGGTTCAAAAAATGCTGTTATCAGAACACCTAAGAAATTACTAAGGGAAAAGCTTGCATATCACAATCAGACAACTTACACCATTGCTAGTGAAAGTTTCCCTAACAGGAGAGAAGAACTTTTATGGAAAGATGGTCCTGTTACTTTAAAGTAAATTGAGAACCCAGACACACCCACCCTGCACATGGAAGTTTTAAATGCAGCTTCTGGAGATGACGGCAGCTTGCCAGCAATGGCCCATGCAACTGAGAAGAGAGAACGACTGGGTACATTAAATGATATCAATGAAGTACAAGAACTGCCGTTATACTCACCAGGATGTTACATCAACCAAAACAAATTAAAAAAACGTTGTAAGAGCTTGAGGAAAAACGTGCTCATCAAACTGGAAAACAAGGGGGCGTGGAGTGCAAAAGACTTTTTAGAGAATGCTGAGCAAGTGACTTTGGACTTTAAAACAACTGACCTTTCTAGCTTTGGGATGAATTCTATACATTTCTGTGTTCTTAGGTTAGGGTTAAATTTTGTACTTAAACATAGGGCTTAGTGCTGCTAAAACTATTTTAAAATTGAAATTTTACACTCAAAAACTGAACCTTCAGTACTTGTTTAAAGATCTTGCTTTGCCCGATATGTTGGGGAAACCTTCCACTTTTAATCGTGCTTTAAATAATACAAATAAAATTTTTGATAAATGTGAGAGAGAGATATTAGAGATTTGTTGGGAAAGAAAAATGTTAAGGGTTATTTCAACCTGTTCCCTAAAGAAAAAGTAGCCTTTTTAGATATTATACTTAGAAGTTATAAAGGAATTTATTCAGCATTATATGAGCTAGTAATGAATAATGATGTGAATCTACAAATTTATGATTTTTTTAAAGTGGATAATCTAAAGACTGGTATTTTATGTAGCATCCTTGTGATACACAAAAATCATGAAAAAAGCCTTTTAGGCCAATTTTTTCTACCACAAATAATATTGTAGAGGGAATATCTTTATTTTTTGATACCATTTTAAATCCTTTAGTCCAGAAACTGTCATCGTATAGAAAAGATTCTTGGGATTATATACGAGATGTTTAAGATCTTTTTAGACAAATTATGTCAGTTTCATAAACCTTATGACTATAACCTGTCTATTTCAATATTAATATGGCTATGATTGACGTGCATTCATTATTTACTAGTATCCCAAAGGACAAGGTGTTTGAGAGTCTAAGGATGTTTCTAACTAAAACACTGATTTTTCTAATGATTACATTTCCATGTATTGTTTGCTTCTAGAGATAATGCTAGAAAACAGTTGTTTCCTTTTTAACAAAATGTATTACAAACAGGTAAAAGGTGTTTCAATAGGGTCAGTGGTGGCCCTGGCTTTTGCAAATATTGTATAGGGTGGTGGGAATCCAATGTGTTAACCACCAGTAAGTATTTTGAAAAAATGATATTCTATACAAGGTTTATTGATGATCTGTTTTTTTTTTTATTATGATGTTACTCAGGAAGAATGCGGTACATTTGTTGAACAACTAAATTATATTTCTAAATATTTTGTATTCAGCTTAGGTAAAGTGGGATTAAATATTACGTTTTGGATGTTACCTTAAATTGGGATTTAAACAGTAAAAATAGCAGTATTTGCCAGAAGGATATGTTTTCAAACAGTTATTTGCATTTTAAAAACAGCCATCCTTATTTTATGAAGAAAAACATTCCAGGGGGCAGTTTATTAGGGCCTTCGGGAGGACCATGTATGATTATAAATATATAAAAAAAGAAGTAACAACTATTACTTCTATGTTTACTCAGAGAGGATACAATCAAGAATTTTGTGTAAGGTGGCAGCTGTAGTAAGCAATAAAAGGGATACTTTATTTAAGCTTATATTGATTGGGAATGAAAATCATGTCAAATAAATTCTGGAGAACACAATGGTGGATCTGACTTGAATAAAAATCCAGCATTCATGTTGGATATGTATGTAGATAGTCAAGCAATTAGGGATGTTATTTTGACTAACTGGAAGGTTTTAGAAGGGAAAGCCATTGGAAGAGAACCTTACTTTCTATACACAAGAAGTAACTGTTTTAAAACTGTTACAAAAATACAGTTCTACAGTTGCACCACTCATTACTGAAAAGAAAAAGGGTTGTTTAAATGTGGAACATACAAAGTGTACAGATTTATTTATGAACGTCTTTATATATCCCTAGAGCATGTAAATGATACCATACAGGTTTCAGGAAGGTATAGTTGTAAATTTGTAGGGGTAGTGTATATAGGGATGTGTGCAGGATAGCAAGCATTTTACAATGAGATGACTACCATAGCTTGGAGAAAGGATTAAAGAGCACATGTACTCCATAAAAGGTACAGATGTTAATAACGCACTGTTATAACAGCACTCTTATTATTTATGATAAGTACAAAAAGTTTTTGTTTCCCCTTATTGAACATGTCCCTTTTGATATGAGAGGGGGTTGCTATAAAAACAGGTTAGAAATTTAAGAAATGGAATGTCAGGTTAGGTTAAAGGTAGATAAGTTCCCTGGACCCAATGAAACCATTGGCATAAAATGTTTTTTTAAGAAATAGCATGCCGAAGGTTAATAAACAGGGACTGAGACTAGAAAGGTATAAAAGGCTAGATACACTTTTGAATCACGGTTTATGAATATTTCTGAATGTTTATAATATTGGGTAGTACGATTTGTTTCTGTTGTTTTAACATTTAATTGCTGGGAAACTGAGAATGTAATTTTATTGATTCATAAACTGTTTAAAGATTGTGTTTTTAGAGTGGATTTACTGTTTTCTGATGAAGTCATTTTGATAAAAGCTTTTGACTAAAAAGTTGTTCACGCTAAATACAAGTGTTTTATTTTCAGTTCGCTAAATTTAAACAGTGTTTTTGGGAGGCTTTATTCTACTGGTCATCCCATATTGTTTTGTTGGTTGTGGTCATTCTGCTTGTGCTGGTGTTTGTATAGGTACATACAGAAAGAGACATTATATTCAATGATCAGCCTCATAAGAACAAGTACAGTACAATGATTACATCTTTAGACCTGAATGCCATACTTTCTGATATGGGCTGTCAATAAAAAAGGACTTCCTTACAACAGTGGTTATGTAGTGATCAAAGCAGAGTTCAGTTGTCAAGCACATCTCTCAACTATATAGAATTCTTCAGAATTTCCTGGTTTTGAGGTTAAAATAAGGGGGTGCCATGAAATCATTTTTTTTTTTATTTACAATTTTTAGTTAATGCTGATGTCATTGCACATCACCAGCGTATCATACAATGTCATCAATGTGCAGGTGTGTGCATGATGACGTCAGTGTCATGAGATAGTGTCTGACCCCTGGACTGCTTGTCTAACTGCCTTTGAAAAAGGCAGTTTGTTTTTAAGGAAGGATTAACTGAAACACCAGAATGCATGCAAGGTTCAGGAGTAAGAGCAGTTAGTGTGTAAAGTACCTTTAATAGGCTGGCTGAAATTATGAGCCTCGGTGTTTGCATACAGTGGCAATGTGCTTCTTTTAAAGTTCCAGTCTCGTGTTTTATCCTGAGTTCTGAAAATAGTATCTCTGTCATAATAATGTTTGTCAAATGCAACACTGTTCTGTACATTGCAGCACTGTATCCTACTGATATGGAGTTTTATTTGTTTTGGTGATACTTTGAGCCCTTTTCCTGTACAATAATGGGTTTATTTATGTACATGTGGAATTTAGTACAATGCAAAAATCCTAGCAACCTGACCCCATAAAACTGTGACCACTGCAGAAACAATGATTGCTTGGAAAGTGCTCGTTGCCTGACGTGCTGAATAGCATTGATGGAACTGAGAGAGAGAAACATGCAAATCTAAAGGTACAATTGTCACATCATAGTTTGGCTCTGAAGATTTGCTGTTTATTGTCATTTGACGATTACTTCTTCACTTGATTCCAATGCATTTATGAAATTCAAAGCAGCCGAAATATGACAAGAAACTCTGTTACACCCTATTTTCTCATTTTATTTACATTTGTTCAATGACTGCCATACACGTGAAGCATGGAATTCTGCATTCTTCTACAGCTCATAAAATATTAGTTGAAAAAAATGATATTGTCACATTTCTCCGACTTCAGCTTTTGTTCCCAATCCTGAGTATTTTCTACAGGCACAAAGTATTTGGAAAAAAAAAATAGGAAGATACCCCCCCCCCCCCCCCCACACACACACACACACACACAATAATGCAGTTCAAGTTCTCTCACCTTTGAGAACTGAATGACATATCTCTTGAAAAAAAATATTTAAGCTGTTACTGCTGAGCAAATTAAGGCAGTACATGCAGAGAATTGAAGCTAGGTGTTGTTAACAAGTAACATCCTGCAGTCCAGGTTTGATTCCTTCATCTTCCATTTGCCTACTCTGTAATGTGATGGAGGAAGTAATTCAAGAAAACCTAGCTGGTGAGCTGAGTGAATGAAAGATAAATCTGGGTCAGTGTTCTATCCTGGTTAATAAATAAAAACAAAATAGCTATAGACTTGTTCACAATAGTCATTTTTATCTGTTGGCTGAAGTAAGCCCACTGCACAAAATGTCCATTTCTACCAGCAACCTATGAGCACTGTCTGATCAAGTGACTTGCTCAGAGTCACCAAGTAGGCAAACAAAGCTGGAAGGAATCAAACCCTGTACTGTGGGGTACAGGAAGCAGCTCATTAGTAGTTCAGAGCTTTGTCCTCTGACCTAACTTACTTTGTTTAATATGCTGTCTGACTGGTTATATTTAGTGTTTAATATTTTGTCTGTTCTTTAGTTTGCTTTTGAATTTTGTTATCCCATAATTCCAGAGTGGGTGGGGTTAGATAATTAAATATATCATTTTTATGTTAATCATCACCCTAATTTTTGGTTGGTTTTACCTACTTTTTATGGGCCTTTGTCCAGATTTTTGATGTTTCCAGGTTAGGAGCTATGTTGTCAACACAGGTTCCCAGATCCCTAACTACAGGTAATGAATGTTAACACCACCTCTAGGTTACCTACAGAACATCATCCCTTGACAAATTCTACTTGTTCCTTTAAAAGTGTTTTGGTAATATATTTTTCAGTCTAGTTGGAAGGATTTTTTTTTCTAGCATTTTTGCATGCACATTTCTCAGGGATGCTGCCATGAATACACCTGTTATTTCAGATTCCTCTTTAGGAAGTAATATTTTTTCTTCAACATAATATTTGACACTGTTTCTTCTTCATATTCAGTGTACATTCTACATCATTTCTAATTTCACTTTTCACTAACTCGTGGTATTCAAGGAAGACATCTTATCCTGCTGTCCCCCTCCCACTTTCCTTACTAATATACTTAATTTATGTTCCAATATGTCTTTTCCAGTAATTCTTCACATCATTGCTTTGTTTAGCTTCCTCTACCTGCGGGTACGGCTCCTTTCTCCAATCCTGCGGGTACGGCACCTTTCTCCAATCCTGCAGGTACGGCTCCTTTCTCCAATCCTGCAGGTACGGCTCCTTTCTCCAATCCTGCGGGTACGGCTCCTTTCTCCAATCCTGCGGGTATGGCTCCTTTCTCCAATCCTGCGGGTACGGCTCCTTTCTCCAATCCTGCGGGTACGGCTCCTTTCTCCAATTCTCTGTGTTGAGAGAGGATAAATATTGAAAGAAATGTCCCTCTCCCTGCTTTTCATATTATCCACACATGGTGTCATTCTGTTCTTTATCAGAAGCTAATCACTTTTCTCACTTGTCCTTCCTTCTTTGTGTATATGAATTGCTTTTACTACTCATTTTGCACCATCCAAATTCCCCATCTTCCACAGACCATAAATGCTCCTTTAACCTTTTGTTATTGCTTTCCTTCCTCCATAGTTTTCTGTCCACTTATTCTCTGGTATTGTATGCAAAAATCAGAGGGGTATAGTTTTATAGTTTCATAGGATTTGAAAACTGAATTAAAGTACTAGGCTGGCTAACTGCTCTCGAGCCATTTTAATTTTAGTTAATTTCTGCAAAGGTGAGAATCAAACCCTGCACTTTAGGTTTATTACTAAATACCTTAACTGTCATGCCAACTTCTGACCCTTTCAATTATGCTTAAATTATTTAAGTTGTTCTTATACTGACCTGTGTAGTGATACTTTGTATAATTTTCTGCCATTTTCCATATTTAACCAACAAAATTAACTGTTTGCATTTTTTTAGTTTGTTGTGGGACCTTACTCTTGTAGCTTTATTTGCAGTGTGGGAAGATTGTGTTTATACATTATAATGTACTTATATCTCAACAAGTAGAATACACTTGTAAAATCTATTTGCATTTTAAACCCTGTCTGGCACCTTAGTCTTGTAGTTTCATTCAAAGTTGTGGCAAAACTGTGAACTACTGCTAGATTTCACCCTCATTTAGTCATTTACTATGCATTTTTTCATGAACAGTGTTTGATAAATTTCTGCATTGTCTGGTACCTTAGCCTAACATAGAATTGCAGTAGTGACAGCACTGTATACTCTGCTCAAAGAGTGGTAGTTTGGTGCTTTTACAGCTGTTTATATTCCAGTTTTGCTGCTAGAGTCTTACATTCTGCTTATCATTTACTTACTGAAAAGTTGCATTTCCATGCCTTTCTGTCCCCCTGTTATTTGCATCTGCCCCACTCCCCACTAACACATTAGGCTAGAGTTTTTGAAATTCTAATCTGGGGTCATTGACCTGTAGCTCAGAGTCATAGGATGAGAGCTCAAGTATTGGCTTTATTTGATTAGATCTCTCAATATCTAGTCTGCTTCTTGCAGCTTGAATTGTTATCAAAACCTCCTACCCTTTTCCTGTTGTTCATAGGTGTGTACTAGGCTAATGGCCCTGGAGCCTTTGCAAGCCTAGCCCCCCCCAAAAAAAAAAAAAAATTTCCCAGGCACTGTGCCACACGATGTTAGTTCACATTGCCCATATCCAGTAGTGCAACTGGAATGATCCCCGGAGTGAACTTTCTGTTACCCATCCACTCGTCAAGATTTCTCTTGAAGAGGGCCAGTGAGGTGCTCTGCTTGACATGAATGGGCAATCTTTGGGAGATGTACCTGTCTCTGCAGAATGTTCTGTTAATTGTGGTAATGAGGTTGTGATCTCTGGAGCATGTGGCACAGGGGGATTGGGATTTCTTTAGGTGTAGCATTTCAAGTAGGGCAGGGTCAGACATGGCTTTGTAAGTCAAGCAGAGATCTCCTCTAAGTAGATAAGAGAGTGAGAACAACTGAAGTTTCTTGAGTCTGTCTATGTAGGACATGTGCTTAAGGCCTATAATTATTTTTGCGAGGTACTTCTCTGGCCTCTCCAGCTGTTGAAGGTGTCTGGTCAAGTACATGCCAAATGGGGTGTTATATTCGATGACTGGTCTACTGAGGGATGAGTAGAGAGGGATTATGACCTCTTTCTTCCTGTATGCAATATGCAAAAGCTTTGGTTATAAGATGTGCCACATTGAAGGACTTTCTGACCACAGTGGCAATGTGGTGGTTGAAGGTGAGGTGGCTGTCGACCTGGGTGCCCAGATCTCTTATGGCCAATTCAGTGTTCAGTTGGCTCCATTCAACGTGGTAATTCATGGGAACTGAGTTTTTTCCAAGGGGGATGATAACGCATCTTTTGGGATTAAGCTTCAGGCCATGGTTCTGACACCAGTCACTGGTCTCAGAGAGGCCCTTTTGTAGGATGTCTGCATTACTTGGGGAGTTGATAATGAGTCCTAGCTTGCAGTCATCAGTGAACTTGGTCAGATAGAGTCCTTCTGTGTTGGCCTGGACTTCTAAGAAGTAGATGCTAAACAAGAGAGGGCCCAGGACCGAGCCCTGTGGGACTGCACTCGTGACTGATCCACAGTCTGACTTAGAATCCACAACTTTCACTCTGTGGGTCCTGTGAGCCAATTTGCAACCCACCTAATGATGTAAGGATTGATGCTTAATTTGGTAAGTTTATCAATGATACCTGAGTGGGGAATGGTATCAAAGGTCTTGGCCAGGTAGAGGTAGGATGTATGCACTGCCTTACCCTCATCCACAGCCTTGGTGACTGCCGCGAAGTCAGCCAGGTTAAGCAGGCAGGATCTCCCCTTGACAAAGCCAAACTGTGTGGGGTCAAGAGTTTAGAGATTGCCTATATCTTTATTAAGCAGATCCATGATGATGAGCTCCATAGCTTTGCATACCAGCCTTGTCAGGCTAATGGGGCAATAGTTCCCAGGGTGTCTAGTTGCTCCCCCTTTATGGAGCAATTTGACAGTAGCAAACATAATGGACCTGTTACAGGAGGTTTGGGAGATCACTCATTGGAAGTTCTAGCTTGGCTGGAGTTTTCATTTAGTTTTTTCTGATTGGTTTTTCAGTGTGACCTTCTAACTCTTTGTTTTAATTTGTTATTTGGGATATTTTGCAGTCACCCTAATGAAAATGGACATCAGCTGGCTATAACAATCCTGTGTTTCTTATGCTAAGTCAAACACTCTGTTTATGCTATGCTGAAGAGGTCATAACAAGGCCGAAATATGCATATCCATAGCCAGTGGGGTTTGGCTTTATTGGCCTGAAATTGTCCATGAAAACGACTTCAAATGTAAAAGTCATGGGCAATTAGAATCACCATATAGCTGAAACACCTGATGTTCATAGGGGTCATTTGCATATATCCCATGTGCCTCTGCTACAGGAGGTTTGGGAGGTCACTCATTGGAAGTTCTAGTTTGGCTGGAGTTTTCATTTAGCTTTTTCTAATAGCTAAAATTAGGAAGAGCAACATCAAAATAGACAAAAAAAACCTCCAATCAAACTCAGTAGACAACTAAGAGGCATAATTAAGTCCAACAAAGCAAATTTTGAGAAAATTATAACATCCCAGGCCACGGACAACCATAAAGCTTTTTTTAGCTATGTCCAAAACCTCACAGGCAGCACACAACAGTGTGCTGCTATTTTGGCAAATAGAGTGACGTTCAAGGAACCGGGAGATATAGTAAATCTTCTGGTTGACAAATTCGTCTCCAACTTTGGCCCCCCCTCACAAACTTAGCCACCCCCAAGGAAATCCCATCTAACATAATCCCCCCAACTATCCTTAGGAAGAAGGTATTAGATGTGCTCTCTAAGGCCAAAACTACAGCTTTAATGGGACTTGGTAATATCCCAGAATGCCTTCTAAATAGCCTGAAATATGGCTTATCAGGGCCACTGGTGTTACTATTCAACCATAGCCTCTGCACAGGCTTCATGCCACATAAATCATAATATCATCAACCCCATTTTTATTCTTTTCTAAACAGGGCTAGGGTGTTGTGTCACTTGTTGCCATCTCTCCCTATTCAATGCCAACATCCTACCTTCTTTGACAGTCATGACTGACTCTCACAGGTCTTCTCTCACACAGTCCATCTACCTCTTTGCTGGATACCCTAATTTCCTCTTGCCTTCTTCCCCTCTGTCCCAAATCTTCTTCATCAGATTGCCTTCTTTCTTGCACATGTGCCTGAGTCACTGTAATATGTTCTCTTTGACCTTTTCTGCAATTGGTGCTGCTTTGGCTTCTGTTCTTATTTTATTTATTTATTTATTTATTTATTTATTTATTTAACATTTGTTTACCAGGAAAGTCCAACTGGGTCAGGAACCCATTTCAAATGATACAAGAAAATTTGATATTATACATGAACAAGATAATAGCAAGTATTAAATCGTACATGAAATAAGTAATGAATGCTAAATAAGTACAAAGAGGCAGATACAATAACACATGTACTAGATAGACTACTAAATAAAAGTAATGTGGTAGATTACAATTTTCTTTTCTTCATCAGGTTGGATTAAGGTAAAAGAGTGAGGGACAAGAAGAGAGTCAGAATATTAGATGCAGGCATATGCTTAGAAGAATTATGCAGTAGGTTGGGAATAGTTAAGGGTGTAGAAATACATTATGTTTCTTAGTTCGATATGTTGATGGTTAGGTCTAGGTATCTCCAAATGTGAAAAGGAAAGGCCCTAGAGAGTAGATGGAGTTCACCTGTTAGGGAAAGAGCAGGGGCAGGTCTGATGACAAAGAAAATGTTACTTTAGGGTATGTTTGAAGTTGTTAAAGCACTCAATGGTAGTAATGTCTGTTGGCAGAGAGTTCCAGAGCTTGGCGGTAGCATATCCAGCTCTTTTGCTTGGAATGTAGACAGTTAGGAGTTGTTTGTTTTCAGAGTGGAGGGCTCTTGTAGGGATGTAGGGTTTTAGGAGAGATTTAACGACTGAGTAACTATCAGGAATATATATCATTTTATGTGCAGAAGACAGCTGAATTAGGTTTAAGTGGTGTGTGAATTTGAGCCAGTTTAGTTCTCTTGAAGCTAGGCAGTAATAGGAATGGTAGGAGTAGTCTATGGCAAATTTGGCAGTTTTATGGTAGCAGGATTGGAGATTGTTTTTAAGAGAAGATTGCAAATTGTTATATAAGGGGGGGTACATGTAAGAGAGAGAAAAGCAAATAGGTGTTGATGAGGGTTCTTCTGGTGGACTTATGCAAGAATGTTTTTTGTCTGTAGAATATTCCTAGTTTGATGTTTTTTTTATGCTATTGCAGATGTGGTGTTCAAAAGTTAGTTTATTTTTGTTTATGGGAATGCCTAGTAGCTTAGCTGTGGAAACTGGTTTCAATTTTTGTGTTATCCTGCAAGATAATTTTAAAATCAGACGAGATAGTTTTTTTTCTGAGAAAAGCAAGTGTTTTGCTTTTTTAGGATTTAGGAGTAACATGTACTAGATAGACTACTTTCTAGTAGTAGCTGGGCTTCTTTCAGCCATGTGTCTGTTGAGGTGAAGGTGGTTTGGGTGAGTTGCTGGAGATGCTATATGTTATTAGAGGAGGAGATTATGGCAGTGTCATCTGTGTATTGGACCAAAGGGTGATGAGGTGTGAAAGCTGCTGGTGGAAACATTGAAGATTAAAGGTCCGGGTATGGACACTTGTGGTACCCCCATTTGTGTTGATTTGATATTGGAATAGTTTATTTTGCCATTTAATGCATTGTTGGTGGTTGAATAGATAGCTTGCAACCCATTAGAGTGACGGTGGAGTGCAGCCTGCAAAGGATAGCTAGTGAAGAAGTTTATTGAGGGACAGTGTGTCAAATGTCTTTGATAAGTCTAGTAGTAAGGCAGAGGTGATATTACCAGAGTCAATGGCTTCAGTGTCCATGAAGGAGATTAGGGCAGTGGTGTGATGGGCAAAAACCATGTTTAGTAGGGGTAATTACTTTATTTTGGATGAGATGGTGAAACAATTGCTTATGTATGCATTTTTCCAGGAGTTTTGAAAGAGGAGAGAGGATGGAGCTTGATCGTTAATTGGATAGTTCATTTTAGTTATCCTCTTTATGTAAAGGGATGATTATATATTTTTTCCAGTGGTTAGGGACATTGGACTCTGCTGTTGAGTGATTTATAAGGATGCTGACAGGATATGCTATGGTTTCTACAACAAGTTTTAAGTATTCAGGGGGAGGTTGTCAGAGGAGATGGAGCATGGTTTTAGTATCTGAAGTTTTTGAATGAGAGAGGAAGGGACAGGTTTAAGAGCAAAATGGATAGAAGATGGAGTACTAGTTTGTTGAGGAGGTGAAGTTTTTTTTTTCTTTGTGCAGGAGTCATGAGAAAAGGCTGAAGGAGGGTCAGAGTTTGAGGTTTGAGGTAGCTGCAGTAGTGGGATTTGTTAATTTGCTTATTATACCTATAAAATGAGAGTTAAACAGGTTGGCAGTCTGTGAAGGAGTTTTTTCAGGATGTGGTGATGGAGTTGTTTAGAGTCTAGGGTCAGGAGGATAGAGATGTTTTTCCAAAATTGTTTTTGTTTGTTTTGTGGTTTATCAGTTGGTTGGAGAAGTGATTTTTTTAAGTTCACTAGCTTGTTTGCTTTGTTTTGTAGCTGTTTATATTTGATTACGTTAGCATCAGATTTGTTATTCTGTCATTCCTTCCAGGCTTTATCTCTATCTTGTAAATGTTGCTTGTTATTTTTTGTTAGCCAGGGGGCATGGTTAATTTTTATTATTTTGGTGCAGATGGGGGCTAGGCTGTTGAGAATATTTAGAAATACCTTGTTGAAGTAGTCAAAGGCATCTTCTAGTGATAGTGTTTTAAGAGGATTCCAGTTAGCATGTTTTAGGATTTCGTTAAACCTTTGTTGGTCAAAATTCTTGATGTTTCTGGTGGTTCTGTATGTCCAGGTTCTTGTAATTTGTGGTGAGGATCTATATATGAATATGGATAGGTGGGCACTAAGAGCATTGGGCAGAGTGTAGGGATTAGAATATTTATCAGGATTAGAAACTAGTATCCAGTCAAGAGTTGCACCTAGGGTATTGCTGTTATGCATATGGGTGGCATTGGTAACAAGCTGGGTATAACCATAGACTTTCATGCTATTAGTAGGGGAGTCAATCATCAGATCTTGCCAATTGATGTTGATATCTTTGGGGGTATATACAGTCCAGCAATGCATATTTGCTTTGTTAATTTGTAGGGCTCCAATTTGAGTTTTGGCATTGTTAAAAGTTGGTGTTTCTTTGGGGAAAGGTGAGATTATGATGTTAGGATAGATTAAGGCTACCACGCCACCTTTTTTGTTGGTTCTGTCTTTTCTAAGTATATGTCCTCATTCCTTTGTCTGTTCCACAGCATGCATCCTACCACCCATCTCAGGTATTTCATCTCAATTACCTCTAGCTTCCTCATCTGCTCTGACTTTACTGGCCAGCTTTCTGTACCATACAGTAGTACTGGTCACACCACTGTTTTGTACACCTTACTTTTCAGCTTCTTTGACATTCTTCAGTCATACACTTCACCTGATACTCTGCATCAGTTGGCTGCAGACCCTGTGATTCTACCTTTGACCTTCTTATTCAGACTTCCCTTCTCCTTAACCATCCCTCCCAGATACTTGAAGCTGTTAGCCTGTTGCACTACCTTCCCTTCTATCTCATTTCTCAGCTTCTTCTGATTTCCTCACTTGCTGCCATTACAACTCTCTTATCTGTACTTAGTTTCACCCCGTGTACTTTCATTTTCCATTCCATTCCCTTTTCCTTTGCTGAAGTCCTTGCTCAAAGTCTGCCTGTAATGCCACGTTGTCTACATACAGCAACATTTTGATCTGTCCTCTCTGATATGTTTGCTGATGTATTCCATCACTAGTATGAACAGCAGTGGGCTCAGAGCTTTATTCCACACAAATGGAAGACAGCAACGGCCATCCCTCTGCACGAGTGGACCATGAACAGATGCCAAGAATTACAGACCCATTAGCCTAACAGGTCTTTGATGCAAAGCCATGGAAAGAATTATCATGGAAATGATTAACTATGGCACAGGAAATCTCCAGACACTATTCCACCCCAGTTTGGTTTCTTCAGAGGCAGGCCATGCCGACTGAACCTGGTGGACTTCTTTGAGAATATCACCAGGGCAATGGATAAGGGCAAAATGACGCATACTGCCTACCTTGACCTAGCTAAGGCATTTGGTACAATACCCCATGTAAGCATTCTAAGAAAACTTATGGAATTAGGCATAAAACCCCTGTATAACTCTCTGGATAGCCAGCTGCCTCATAATTAGCATCCAGGAAGTTAGGATTGGAAGTACTACCACCACAAAGAGTTCATTCACCAATGGAGTCCCCTGGGCTCTGCACTGGGTCTACTCCTCTTTGACATCTATTTTTTTGGAAGTCAGGGCCAATGTCAAGGGCTTCTGGCTTACCAGATGATTGCAACCTAGGAGCAATCATAGAATCTCCCACAGATAATAATTTACATCTTACAGGAAGGTTTAACACAAACAAACAAATGTTGCCATAGCCAAAGCTAAAAGCTCAGTGCTAAAAAATGCATACTAGTACCTTTTGGGAAGTCAACCACCCAGGGAAACTACCTTATTCATAAAACACTTTTAAACATAGACAAAATATGGGGATTTAGGGACTCATGTAGAAAGTAACCAGTCTTTCAACCACCATGTGTCTAAAGTTGTAAGAAAGTCATTCTATATCACTCAACTTATAAGTAAGGTTATGGCATCTTTATCATCACCATCAAACACATCACTGAGTATAGTGCCCCTTCTATATATACCTGACTATGTACATACAACAACTGGAATATCCACAAAGGTTCCTCACAAAAAGAATACAGGGCATAAACATGATGTTATATGCAGATCACCTCAAAGTCCTATCTCTGTACTCTTTTTCCTAAAGACTGTTGGAAAGTGATTTAGGCCTGGCATGCAAGGAATCATTGGATCACACCCTGATGGACCTTTTACATATCTGAAAACCAAGTGGCATTAGAATTACTAGATCTACGAATTTAAACTTTGTTTGTGACTTAAATAGGTCATGCTGGAGGAACAAGTACATATCTCAGAGAATCCCTTTCTATGGAGAAGGACTCCCATCCATCTGAAGCAGACCCCTTCCCTAATCTTATTCAAGTGCAACCTGGACCAGTGGATGAGAAATCAGAAGTTCACTCCTGGCCTGACATCTATGTCTCTGATGGACAGAGGCAGCCATTAAATCATGCCCTAACATACACCCCTTAAAATAACTCTTGGGATACATTTGGGTTGCATAAGTTGGTTTATAAAGACTCCAGAGGTTGTTAGCCTAGTATAAATCTATAAACCTATAAGAATAAATGCAAACAACTCCTACTGTTGTTCCTCCCAAGTTTTCTCACTGTCCAAAAAATTCTGTATGCACTCCCCACCCATATTTGTTTAGGTCATCTATGTTCCCTATTTTCCATCTTTTTTTTCTTCAGTTGTCTGGGACTGCTGCATCTCCGCAAGTCAAGCTCCACTCGAGTAACCCACATGCACAACCACAACCACAACCTGGTCTGTGACATCAATAGAACTGGTTGGGTGGACAGATTTGTGTCCCAGAGACTCCCCCATCTGTGGAATATACTCCCTCTCCACATCAAGCAGAGTACCTCATTATCCCTTTTTAAGAGCAACCTGGATAACTGGATGGGAAACAAAATATACACCCCTGGGATTCCACCTGTGTCCCTGCTGGACAGGAGCTTTGGGTGCTGACTTGTCTAAACATGGGCTAAACTCTTGGCTAGGCTTATAAGGGCCTCAGGGCCAATAGCCTAGTAACTTCCTATGATCTGATGATCCTATGAACTGTACAATCCAATGGCAATCTCCACCTGTTTCGTGTCTTCTCTTCAGTTTTGTGTGCTGTAACAATTCTGTGTTGACCCTTTCCTCTCTGTGAACATGCTAATCCCTCCTCTACTCCATCCACTACCTGATCTAGACAGACTGCACCCTCCCTTCTGTCCTTAGCATGTCTGACACTTGTGCTCAGCCTGTTCATTGATCTGCTGCCTTATGCATTAATTATTCCCTTTTCCATTAATTATCCTTACATTACTCCTATTCCATTCCATCTCTGGCCTTAGCTCATTCCCTCTTGTCCTCCCATTAATTTGTTTATTTCATCAAGTCTTTCTTCACTTCCTTTAATTCATTTGCTATTTTTGTCACCCTGTCCTTCAAGCTGCAAGGCCTCTCTTGTTGTCTTTCCTCACTCATTTCCTATCATTTTACCTTCTTCTATGTATTCGTTTTCATTTCCATTCATATGTTATGCCTTTCCCCTCTTCCCTTTCTTTGTCTCAGTTTTGTCACGCTATGCTGCCAGTCAGGCATTTTTACTCATATCTTATCAGATCAATTATTGAATATAACTCACTTTTTGGCATGTATTTATTTAAATATATTACACAAATAGAGAGACATCAGAGATTTATAACTAAAAAGATCAGTGGCCTCAAAGCTTTTAGTTATCAGGACAGACTGGCAGCCCTCCATCTGTTCTCAGTCTGTTACAGTCTCCTCCATGGAGATCTGTGTCTAGCCTTTCATGTCATAAAAGAACCAACCCTATTTGATCCTTTATTCCTCTGCAGAAGTAATGGTACATAAAATACTTCAAGAATCTAAACCTTCTCAGCAGATAAGTAAGGCGCATTGGCTTGATTAATATTCTAACAAATCCCTCTTCTGGTGCAAACTTCCACTACGTGTCAAGCACAGTATCACACTTGCCATCTTCGAGGTTAATTTAGATGATTGGATGGGCAGCCTCAAATTTTATCCCAGTCTTTCTTGTCTTGCCCTCTTTGAGGCTAGAGGGAAATTTTGAATATTTTTTTTTTTTTTTTGGCTAGGCTTGTATTGGTCTGCAGACACATCGTTTAGTACTTACACATGAAGCTATGAATCTTCTTAGTGATATCTTCCTCACACTCAGACAGTCTCAGAATTATTTTGTTTCTCATATTAGTGCCTCATTACTTTTCTGCCCACCCATCCTTTCCCATATTGCTTGTTTAATTCCACTGCACTCTAAATGCCCCTTCCCTGTTACCATTTTGTCAGTCACCTCTTTTCTTGACCTTTCCTTTTTCTTATATGCAATGTTTGTACACTGTGTTTTGTGTACATTTTTGGCCTGTCTTTGTTTGGGCCTTACAACACACTTTAGTGTTTCTTGCTTTGCAGGTACTGTGGGGGGCATTGTTGATTATCTCTTATATTAACACCCCTTCCCCCATTTGTTCTTTTCCAGCTGTTTGGCTTCTCTGTGACTATGTAATTCCTTGAACTCTCTCCTTTCTTTGGTTAATCTACCTACTTCAGACATCCTTTGCCTTAATGAGCTTGCAGAACCAAGTCTCTTTGTTTATGTCTCCTCTTCCTTTCCAACCTTTGCACCTGCTCCAAATCCGCTATGACTGTTTTGGTGACTGTCACAAACTCCCTCTGCCACTCCTGTCAATCAGCTGTAGAAGTCATGGGATTGAATTTCCTTATGTAAAAGAAATGAAATCTGCCATTTCCATCATGTCTGTAAACCTCCTTCATGTGCCTACTCCCCTCCCCCACCATGTACCCATCCCCACCGAGGGGTTCCTATTAGAAGACCAAAGACGCATGCTTTCGAATGCGTTTTGGTCGAATTTAAAAGACTGAAACAGCAAAATATCAGTGGCTTTTAAGCAAATTCTTTCCCTGGGAAAGAGTTTGCTTGGCCACTTCATTACTTTGCTGTTTTTGGCACTGTAGTGTGGTCTCGGAGTTGGTATATTTAAGTAGGGTGGGTGTGGGGTGTGAAGCTCCCCACTTTATGTAATGTATAAAGTGTTTTGTGTTTCCTTTTTGTTGGAACAGAGATTTTTTTCCCTGGGAAAAAAATTGCTGTTCTGACAGTTCGACATTGTAAGCTTTCACTTACATAGGGTCGATTAATCACCATTCACTTTTTTTAAGTGTTCGGTCATCTAATTTAGACCTCCACCAAGCCACTCCTCCAGCTCTCTGTCCTTTCAGATCAGCCCTCTGTCTTTTGCTGTTATGCCTGACAGTATGGATGTGAGGGGTCTATATTATAACATCGAAATCTACAAAGATCGAATGTTATAACATAGAACCTTAAACATCGAAATCCGCAAACATCGAACAGTCAGAATAGCGATTTTTTTCCAGGGAAAAAAATCTCTATTCCGAGAAACATACACACAACACAGACACACACAAAAAAACAGCAATCCACACACATACACTTAAAATCCTACACCTAACCCTAAACTAAACTTTACATACACTACTAGCTATCCACTTACTTTAACCCAACCCTAACCCTAAGGTCTGTCACTATCGCACACTCACCTCACCCACGCCCTAACCCTAACTCACCTAACCCACCCCCTAACCCTAACCTACACACAACCGCACACTTACCTGACCCACTCCCTAAGCCTAACTGACCTAACCCGCCCCCTAACCCTAACTTACACACAATCACACACTTACCTGAACCTAACCCGTAACACTCCAACATATTGAACGCTGAAAACAGCAAAGCCACAGCAATGGCCCACAGAATTCTTTCTCTGGGAAAGAATTCGGTGTCCTGCACCTTCGTTGTTTTCAGCGTTTAACAAAACTGATTCGATATTATAACATTCAAACTTTATAAAATTCGATGTTATAATATAGACCCGGATGTGAGTAGTCCCCTCCTCCATTGTTTTCAAAAGATACAAAGTTTCAGATTCCTGTAAGACTCCCCTCACTATGGGAAGAACTAGTAACCAAAATAATGGAATCCAGCAGCTGCTTTACAGATCAGACGCAGTTCACATTACACTTTCATAGGAGTTCAAATCTAGTGAGTTCTAACTGAAACCTTTGACCTTGAGATATTTTGGTACTGTGAAGATACATAAAAAGCAGCTGGACCCTCCTTTTAGAACCATACTAGTGGCTACAGGGTCTAAAACTGAACCACTTGGAAACTATATAGATAGGTTATGTAAGAAAGGTTTAGAAAGTATACCTTACATATTTTGGGACTCTTGGCATTTATTAGAAAAAGATTAATTTTGATGAATTGCTTTTGTTTCTTACTATTGATGTGATTAATGTATTTATGGCCATCCTTCATAACAAAGGGCGTTACTTATTTAATGACTTTTGGATATGTCAAGACTCTGCTTCACTTGCTGAGATCTTGGGTATTGATACACTACTTGATATATTACTCTCCAACAATTTCATCTGCTTTGAAGGAAAGCATTCTTACCAAGTGTGTTGGATAGCTATTGAAACAGAATGTGCTCCGATATACTCCAACAGATTCTTGGCAGAGTGGGAAAAATGTTACGCTTTTTGTTCTGGTTTCCAACCTTTGATTCACACCTGTTTTAAATTCCTGGGTGATATTTTAATTTTATGGAATGGGTACTGAAAATGAATTAACATATTTTATTTCTTACTTGGAGACAACTACTCATTTTTTTTAAGTTAACTCATCAGGTTAATTATGGGAAAATTAATTATTTAGATGTTAGAATTGGGACAGAATCTGAAAAGTTTTATTTTGATTATTTATAGGAAAAAATACATTTTTGAATTCATATTTCTATTTTGAGAGTTGTTACCCCCTTTCAGCAAAAAAAGAGGAATTGTTAAGGGCCAGATGGCCAGACTATCAAGGTTGATCACAGGGAAAAAAACTTTTGAAAAATAAGTGCATCACTTGTGGTTTATGTTAAGAGATAGATGATACCCCCAGGATTTATTACACTCTGTCAAAAGAATGTTTTCAAGAGTAGGAATATGAGTTTTGCACCCCTATTATTAGATATTGAGTAAAAATAATGTTTTAGGAAGAAACAGATCTAGTTTTAATAAAGGATGAACTTCAGGGTATCACCCTTTGCTGTGCTCTTTAACCATGAAATCATTAAATATGTTGAAGCTTTAAAAAATTTATGGAATTTGGTGTTACCAGAGAAATTAAAGAAAAAATTGGTGGACAGCTGTTTGTGGTCTTTAGTAAAGGCTTTTTATAAAAGAATTTGATTGAGGGCCAAGCTGAGAGATTGTCAGTAAATCATGTCCACCACATGAATACATGTGGCAAATTTAATAAATTGCAGATTTATTACTGAAGGTCCCTATTTATTAGTTGAGGGGTTCTATCGTAGCCTGGAATTTCTAGGTAAATAATTGTGATACCACCTTTGTAGTTTACATAGCCACGTGTAGCTCATGTACAGCATTCTACTTGGGATAAAAACAACCATAGGCTGAGAGACTGTACAAGGGAACAACTGTATGATATTAAAAAGCATCACTCCAGCAATGCCCTTTATAAGCACTCTGTCACCTGCAAGAATTATAAGAAATTTAAATTTTTTCCAGTTACCAGAGTATTAAGTTCCTCAAGGGGATGATTTAGAAAATTTATTAGAACTGAAGGAATTGATTTGGCAATTAAAGCTTAACACATGCCAACCCCAGGTCTCAGTGACCCTATGTCTGTTGCAAGTATATTAAATATTTGGGCCAATAGATTGCGACAGTGTATGATAATAATTATCAACATTATTATTATTTTACATTGCAATTTTTAATTGCATCTTGAATTTAAATCAGTATTTTGAATGGATTAATACATGTATTTATCTATCTATATAGCAACATACAAGCTTTGTTTGTAACAGTTTTTACTGCACTGGTCTTCATCTTTTTTTATTTTATGATTAATTCAATAATCTACTAGATGAATGTTGACTCGTGGACAGTTATTTAAATAGCAGGAAGGAGCTGGTCAAAGCAACTCTGAAGATGACCCTGATGTTTATGGGATGAAAGTGCTTAGTAGTTTGTACTTTAACAGGTTACTAAAGTTTGTGTTTTTTTGTATCTGGCTGTAATGTTTTTAGTGATAGTGGTGGTATTAGTATTCAGTATTCTCTGCTGAAACAAAGTTTGTTTCATTATTGAAGTTGAAACCTTTTATTGGATTACAGTTACAAATGGAACTCTCTGTATTTGAGCTCCTATGGAAGTGTGATGTGAACCACATCTGATTCTTAAAGCAACTGCTGGATTCCATTATTTTGGTTTTAGATTCCTGTGGTAAGGTACAAAGACTATATCAAACCATAGACTCTAAATCTATTGAATATATCTTTATATTTATCCAGTTATCTTAAGTTGTTTTTAAATACAGTTAATGAAGTACTGTTTCTAATACCCAATGGTAATTTATTCCATGCTTTAATAATGGAATGAGTTATAAACCTGGATCATTTTTATAAGTGATATTCTTTCCTCTTAAATATTTGCCTGCCTGAAGTAGTTTGACATAATTTAGCTCCTTGTCATGTATTGCCTTGTAAGCTGAACACAGTTAAACCTCTCCACCATGTAGAACTTATTGAATATACATTATGACTTTAAAGTATATCATAATAAGAAAGATATTTACAAACATTAATCCCTTCAGTAAAAGTGCTTAGTACAGACTCCAGGAGCAATAAATTGCCTTTTGTAGAATCACAAAGTAATCCGTTAAATTCCAAAATGTATTCAGCATAAGATGTAAATGTTGCTTGTATTCTTTCCATACTGTCACAAATTTTAGAAATCTTTGTTAACACAGAAAAAATGTAATAAAGAACAATACATACAAAGGAAATAGAAACAAATGGATTGTACCTTTTATAGCGATCATGGATCAAAAGTTGTTAACCTCTATCTAGACATGTGCTTATTGTTTAGATTTGCAAAACCGAATTTCTCAGTCAGCATGACTGAGGAATCCTAAATAGTTCATCTTCCAGATGGATCTATAAAACATTCCAATCATTCCACCTTTTTTTTATGCATAATATTTTCAAATCAGTGTTTCCCCAGAGTGGACATAATTTACATCCCTCTTGCATGTTTCTTTCTCTGCCATTTCTGTTATTTTTAGGCTAAGAAAAAACATATCTATGCAGCTATTTGTTTTCTGCTTATGTCAAGCCCATCTCTTCCTCTGAGGCACTCTTCCTCTCACTCTTAGAATCACTTCTTGTCTGATCATTCCACTCTGGTTGTGTTTTCTGTCACCATTTGGCAGTGACAGTTAATTGTACTACTGCCTGTCATACTGCTTATTCCTGCTGTTCCTTCATTTATGACAATACTTTTCTTCTCCCTACCTTCTGCCTTGTGCACTTCTCACTGATGATCCCTGGCCTTTTTGCTGTCTTTCATCTGATTCTGCTTTGTCTTTGAAATGTTATCCATGCACTTCTTTGTCAAGGGATCCTTGTGTTACTTTTGGACTGTTCAAGATTATCCCATTGTCTCTCATCATCACCAAGTCCAGGAAGTTCATGCTAACACTAAGCCCAGTTGACTGTCGATCAGCTCTGATCTAACTGAATGCTTTACTTTGATTGAGGAACATGGCAGAGTTGTAGAACCCTTCACAGCTGTGATCCTTCTCTCCAACAGGCATTAGATTCCATTTTTTGACAAGTACATGTTCAGTTTGCACAACAAACTCCCCAGTGTTTTCATCTTCTGCTTTTCTATCAACTCCATGAACTGTGTCCAGAGTACAGTATAAAACCATTGCTGCTGTTGTTTACTTCAGAGTTTGCCTACTGAAATTAGTTTCCAGTTCTGTAGCATTGCTGCTTTCAGGAATCACTGTTAGCCTTACATTCCCCCCCCAAATCAGTCTCTTCCCTTGGGTCTCCCATTCATTTCTTCCATTTTTCTTTTGTCTTCTGTATTCTCTGATGTCTGCTTGCACTTCATCTAGGTCTTTTGTTGTCATACAATTTTACATTTAAACACATTTTAAAAAGTCTGCCATTTGTGACCTTAGGCAGCATTTTGAATGTCTTACCCACATTTCCAGCTACATTGTCATTCTTTGGAGAATCTGTTTTAATGCTGTCGTTGCCGACTTCTACCTACTGATTTTATGGACCACCAGTTATCATACTTGTCTCTGCAGGTAAGTGTAAAGTTTTATACAATTCTATGGTAACTCAGCCATTCCTCCCTCCAAGTTGGGACATTAATGATATGAAATAGACTTGGCTTTTCTCTTGGGAACTTTCTAGAATATTTTCTTTACTCAGAAAGCTGACTATGTCAAAGACAAGTAAAAGATTTGAGCTAACACGCACAGTACCTGTAGAGGTGACTCAGACATTGCTGCAGAATGGTTTGCTGTATACCTAGAGGGCAGGGAAGTGTCCAGACAGGCCACTTGTTTTTTTCAGGGATGCCGTAAAAAGCTGCTGAAGATTTTCAGGAATATCTCCATATCTAGGCATCACATAATCATGTGTGTAAAATGTGGAAATCAGTCTGGAGATTATTCTGGGCAGTCTTATATAGCAAATAGATCTTCTGAAGGAGTGACAGAAGCCAGAGATTAAATATGTGGAATATGCATGTCGAATAATCCATTGTGTGCGCATGTAATACACATGTCAAATGATCCAATGTATACATATGGAATATACATGGCAAATGGTTCACTGTGGGCACGTGTTATATGTGATATGTGAACCAATGTATGCACGCAAAATATACTTGTCAAGTGATCCACTGTGTACACATATATGATGCATAACATGTGATCCATTGTATGCATGTGAAATATACATGTCAAATACACTCTGTGCAAGTGAAATATACATAAAAATGATGCACTGTGTTTTACCACTGTTTCTGCAGACACATTCTAGTGTAAATCTGCTTTCATGTGTATTGTTATACATGAGTATGCAGGCCAAGTGCAGTTGACACCTCAAAGTATGTAAATAATTGCAACATGTACATTCATCTTAGAGTACATTATATGTCTTAAACAGTGGACTTCATGGTGATTAAAAAAAAAAACAGCAGTCTTTTGTGTTTAGTCTTCCATATTTTGTTCATTTCAGATTCGTTATAGTAAACTAAATACTATTTTAGTTATATTTGTGTGTGTGTGTGTGTGTGTGTGTGTGTGTGTGTGTGTGTGTGTGTGTGTGTGTGTGTGTGTGTGTGTGTGTGTGTGTGTGTGTGTGTGTGTGTGTGTGTGTGTGCGTGTGTGTATATACCCTTATATATATATTGGTGTGTGAAAATTTACTGAATAGCGATACACTGACTGCTATAATACAGAATGCAAAATCATAAAGTCAAAATGTTGAAACTTACAATGTTGAACTCAAAATACCTACTAACAGAATACATGTAGTATATGCATACACTGTGTCAGTACACACCCAGTCAGCAAATAATATCATTCCCCTGTTATTGAAACTCAGTGACAAGTGCTAACAGGGGTAAGTCATGCTCTCTACAAATGAGGAGAAGGTATTTTGATTTCAATATTTTGATATTTCAGCATTTTGACATTTCAACATTGTGTATTCAGTATTACAACTTTTGGTAACCTGTTCTTCAAGTTAGTTGACATGGACTCGTGTGTGTGTGTGTGTGTGTGTGTGTGTGTGTGTGTGTGTGTGTGTGTGTGTGTGTCTGTGTGCGCGTGCGCTAAGGAAGAATTTCTGCAACAGAGCTGGTCAATATATATATATATATATATATATATATATATATATATATATATATATATATGTATGTATGGATCTACTTCTAAAGCTCGAAGTTTCAAAACTTCAGACTTCAAACAGCCGAGACTAGAAGACTGAAGTTTTGAAATTTTGAAAACAAAATAAAAAAGAGAAAATACATTTTTTTTATTTTACATTTTTATAGGGAGGAAGCCCCCTGGTGGGGGCGGGGGTCCACCAACCACACCCCCTGCTAAATCAATATACCAACTCCGAAATTGCACTGCACTGAGGAAAAAAGTAAATATCTCATTCCACGCTGTATGGCGATTTCCATTCAAAACCTTCAAAGTCTCAAAACTTCGATCTTCTGGTCTCAGCCCTTTGAAGTTCAAGTTTTGAAACTTCGAGCTTCTGAAGGGGATCCATATATACACACACACACACACACACATATATATATATATATATATATATATATATATGTGTGTGTGTGTGTGTGTGTGTGTGTGTGTGTGTATTTATATAGACACACACACATTATCTATATATGTATGTATAGATAGATAGCGATATATATACATACATGCATAAATACATATGGTTACAAGGATAGATAATATGGTACAGGGTAAGTTTAATATGAAGAGGTGGATAAAGATTAGTAATACCAAAGAAAAGATGTTGAGTATAAATACTAGGGTTTGTTTAGACCAGGGCTCAATGGTCCTTTATAATGATAAGACATCTCCTATTATGTATAAATGAGTAAATATATTTGTTAAATGTATGGCATATACACAACTTCTTTAGAATTAATGGACACTAAGCAGTTAGTACTATATATTCATGAGCCTCCCTATATCTAAACTGGAGAATTAATAATTATTTGGCTCTTATTACGTAGAGAAACACGTGACTTTTTTTTTTGTTTGTTTCAAATGGATTGGTCCAATTAACGTGATCACTGAATGACCTGCTGTTTTATTTTCATGTGATATAACCATGCACATATGTTAAGTTGTGCCAGTGCTAATCGTTTCTTGTACTGCTTATATAATCACATGTATACATAGTAATGTGAACCCGCGGTGGTGGTGCTGCGGTAGCATTGTCACCTCACAGTAAGACGCTGTCCGGTTCGATTCTCAGTTAGAGTGTTGTCTGCGTGGAGACAGGCGTGAATGGGCGTACCTTCATTGAAGGTTGTGCGTCAGGCCTGGCAAGCCGGTACATAAAAATCAACTGCCAATTATTAGCGGACCGGAGTTCCGCTGCGGCAACCCCTTACCGGGAAAAGCCAAAAGACACAAACAAACATACATAGTAACACACGTCAATATATACAAGGCATAGCTGGCATCTGGGGCTGCTCTGCAAACTGGTGTCCTGCCTACCCACCTCTTAATCTAGAGAGAAATAGAACAGTTCTCCAACAATCTAAATCCAAATGCATGCCCTCCCCCTGCCCAGGTCTTCATTGTTAGAACAACAACAACAACAAAGCCAGAACATATACACCCCTCCTTCCTCTAGCTCTTCACTGGAAAAGCAATACAAAAGTTGCCTGTCTTACTTCAGCTTTCCAAGCCAGACACACACCCTCCCCCTTACAGCTCTTCAGAAGAGGATCAAAGGGAAAAAAACAATAATAAGTAAATAAATAACATTTGTTGTTTTTTAAACTGTTCCAAGTCAATTGCTGCATTACACCACAAAACACTAATTTGCTGTGCTGAACTCGCGTTCTGTATTGGTCTGTACAGAATGAAGAATGCAGGAACTGCACAATCACGCTCCCCTAAAATCATTCTCTGGGGGCAATTACCCCTTTCTCTCCACCATTGCTACAGACACACACACACACACACACACAAAGCAACATATATATGGGTTACAGTCAAGTGATCTATCACTTTATCTAATCATAGGTGGTCTAAAAAATTGATCTAATCATAGTTGATTTAATATTTTCAAGGATTTTTTTTACCTGTTATAACACTAATAAAAAGGAACACTTATTATGTTTGATTAATGGTATTAATTTTCTTGTAAATTTAAAAGTAATTTTGCAGTTTGCATAACACAATGTATTATATGCGTATATTGTGTATGTTGGTGTGCACTTCCAGTGTTTTTCTGTCCCGCGGTAGTGGTGCTGCGGTAGCATTGTCGCCTCACAGCAAGACATTGTCCCGTTCAGTTCTCAGCTAGAGCGCCTTCTGTGTGGAGGCATGCGTGAATGGGTGTGCCTTCGTTGAAGGCTGTGCGTCAGGGCTGGTAACTCGACACATAAAAATCCACTGCAAAACATTAGCGGACCGGAGTTCCGCTGTGGCGACCCCTAACTGGGATAAGCCGAAAGACAACAACAACTTCCAGTGTTTTTCTCTTTTCATGGAGCTGTTAAATATAATATACGGGTGAGGGTAAAGCCCTCCACATTTGAGTTGCAGGGGGCCTTGCCCCTGCAAGCACATTATTTAGTTATTTATTTATTTATTTATTTATTTATTTATTTATTGCACTAAGAAGTTGAGAGATTTTTTTCTTAATGTTTTTGAGTTATGCTCAATTGAATGAAGTGTGTTTAGATCAGATGCATTTAGATATGTTGAATTTAGATCAAATTACATAAGTCTCATATGTGTGTGTGTGTGTGTGTGTGTGTGTGTGTGTGTATGTGTATATATATATATATATATATATATATATATATATATATATATAAAATATACATATATATATATATATATATATATATATATATATGTATATATAGTGTGTGTGTGTGTGTGTGTATGTATATGTATATATATATATATATATATATATATATATATATATATAGATAGATAGATATAGCTACAACAAGGTAGGTAGATTTGCTGCCCAACAAACCTACAAATCCCATCACTGTCTCTCTCTAAGAAACCTAAACTGGCTTGAATTACCCTATGAGCTTGCTCTCTCTCAGCTCCAGATCATCCATTCTGTTCTATACCAGCCTTCCTACTGCCCAGCACTATCCACTCACATCTCCCATTATTCTCCCTCCAGACCTCTCCGAAGCTCTAACCAAGACCTACTACAGATCTACAAACCCAAGTCTAAATTTGGACACAACATATACAGCTATCACCCCACTATTGCCTGGAATAGGCTCCCACTAGAAATCAGGACCCTTACACATCCTAAACAATTTAAGACAGCCACCAAAGAGCACTTTAAAAGTCACTGGTCCTGCCACTGCATTCTCCCTCCTTAACATCCCCTACTTCTCATAACTTAATCTTTCTGCCCTTAACTCACTCTTCTCACTAGCTCTCTCTAATCTTCCTTGACTACTCTTTCTACTGTCTGCTAAAATCTGTTAAGCAAATCGCCTCAGAGAAATATTCTATTGTAATTGTCTTGCTTTCATGCAACTACATCATGATAAAACTAGGTTTTTGTAACCACTTACCCCAAAAACTATACTCATCTTAATGACATACTTCTTTTTATACATCTTGAAATAGTTATGCTATACTCCTGATTATTGATATGGTATAACATTGTGTTGCTACTTAATGCCTTGTAATAATCCTGTAACATTGTTGTTTAATGCTAATTTATAATGAAAATTGTATAATATGTTGGAACTTTTCTCCCCAGGCCTCCGCTGAAAAAGGGCTCTTCAGCTCCGTCAGACAATCCCGGCCAACAAATGTAAAATAAATAAATAAATAAAATATATATATGTATGTATGTGTAGTGGTTGTGTCAGGAGCTGAACCAGGCAAATGCACTGCTGACCATACCTCTAAACTGCTCAGATGTTTGTGTCATTTTTGCTCTGTTCCTCATAGAATTTATGTTTTTCTGGTAATTCACTGGGATGATCTGAGTACTGAAGTAGCTAAATAATGAAATACATTTGAGCTTCAGACTTCAAATTCTTCAGTAAATGTTTGTTAACACAATCCCTGTTTCCCTAACAACTTTCTAAGTTTATAAGAGCAACATTTAAAGTCTGTCCCTATTTTTGGGCCTTTTTCCACCCATTTTGTGAGCCTTTGTCCAGACTTCTTGCACTAAGAGGTTGAGAGGTATACTGCTCACTGCAGAGCAGGGTTTATCACAGAATCTGAACCAGACAGATAATTAATAAGTGGAATCTGCTTCAAAAGCTGTACCTCTCCCAATTCCCCTTAAAGAAGTAGATTTCTGACCTCTGTGCTTACACTGGAAGTTATTTCTTGTAGTTGGGAGGTCTGGACCTTTAAAGAGTTAGTCAGAAGTTACATGTGCTTGTGTTGAGGGGGACAGAATGGAGTAAATTAGTTGTGTAATATACTGTGAAAACTCATACTTTTAGAAAGTATTGTCGCTTTTAATAATCAAATTTTGGGAAAAGCCATGTATTAGAAATGCTAAGTGAACAAAGTAAAAAAAATGAGTTTTGAAAAGAGCCTGTTTTGTGCACCTGCATTTTATGTGAGCACTTGCTGAAACAGATTTTGTAATCTTATCTTTTTGTGCCGTTCCCTATTTTGACAAGAAAGCACTTTTCTAATCCTTATAATAAACCTTAATGTAAACTGAACTCTGAATTCCAGAGACAACTTCTATTACTGAAAATACAGACATACTATATAATACATGGATGTATATGTAGCTATGTACATTTATATTGGATGATCTTTGAAGAGTCTGTGTATAGCAACACCTAATAAAATCGTACTTTTCTTTAGTACTTTGTGTTATTCTGCTACCTTCAAATTCACCTAACCAGTGTGTGTCAATAGTGCTGATTGCCTAGCACTTTACATTAACTCCATCCCCTGCATTATTTATCTGTTTTCATTTAATTGACTGAGCATTCCTCAGGCTCGGTATCAGTGCCCTCTTGTGCAGCCAGCCATAGCCACTTATGCTGTACAACAAGCTGATCTCAATGTGCTGATGCTGTGTCACTGGCAATCATTTCACTATGAGTTACAAGTGTTTTACTAGCCTCCATATCAAAAGTACACACTTCCTGCGAAATTGAAATTCCCACAGGAGTAGTAGCTCAAATAAACCACTTAGTATTGCATGGCATATTAGGCCTGCACTGCATTGGTTCTCACAATAGCTAAAACTCATAGAATTGCATCATTTTAAACTGTAACATTTTTTATGCAAAACTGCTGTGTTTTCTTTAGAAAGGAGTTTGATAAAAGTTGGTCATACATTACACTATGGTAGAGCTATGTTGCTTAGCTTTATAAAAGGATTATAAATTAAATATGCTGTTTCTATATTATTATATCAAAATGTTACTCAGCGTGTGTTTCTTTTATTAAAATTATGCAAGTTTTGTTACATTTTAAAACCACGAATCATGTCACAAGTTAGCAGGCTATCATCATTAATACAGCCCTTTTGCTTGCTACTTAGTAACAGCTGCATAAATAAGTACTTACCACTGCATAAATAAGTACTTATTTTTATTTATTTATTTATTTCATTTCTTTACCGGGTAATGTCTAACTGGGCACGAGGCCCATTTTCAGTGAAGGCCCTGGGAGAAAACTTCCATACATACATATACATAGCTCCATACATACAAGTAACAGTATTGAACAATCAAGATGAACATATATTAATGTTAACAATGTACAAAGCAAAAATCAGTATAATAATAACTAAATAGCAACAATTCACAAATTAAAAAAAATGGTACAGTTTGAGATGAATATTAACAGCATGACTAGTAGTGAGAACAGTGTAATACAATATGTCAAGAAAAGAGCAATGCAGTTGTAAGACAAAGCAGTATTTGTGTTTACAATGCTAAGCGAGATAGTGTGTTGAGCCTAGTTAGCATAAAGCAGATAATAGCTGTAGCTGTCAGAATGAGCTGTGATGTAAGGGGGTAGTGGGTGGCCTAGCCAGGAGTGTGGCAGGAGAAGAGCCAATGTTTAGCTAGATGTTCCTTAAGGAGGTGTTTGAACTCACAAATGCTAGGGTTTTTAGCTATAGGTTGAGGAAGGGGTGTTCCAGAATTTGGCAATTTTATAGGAGTAGAGGGCAGGGCCTTGTGTGTTGCGGGGTTGGCTAATCCTTAGCATTAGTTTATTTGAGGATCTTAGTGATCTAGGATTATTGTTGGGTTGGATTAGGTTGGTGAGTGCTGGGCAGTTGTTTGGTTTGTGGATTATTTGTGGGCTATGGACAGCTGGTTTAATTTTAGAAGGTTTGGGAGTTCTAGCCATTTGAGTTGTGTGAGTACTGAGCAGTGGTGGGTTCTGTAGGGGTGGCCAGTAGTGAATTTGGCAATATTGTTATAGCAAGATTCTAGATTATTTAGGTCTGATTTACGAATGTCTGTAAATACTTGGGAGCCGTAGAGGAGGGTGGGGAGTACTTGTGTACAAGCAGTGGCTAGTGTGGCACTATTTGTAAGGTAAGGTTTAATTCTATATATTGTGCCTAGTTTAGAGTGGACTTTTTTGATGGTGAGGGAGATGTGGGTTGAACCTTAGGTTTCATCAATTGTGACACGTAGAAGTTTGGTTTGGTTAGTGAGTTCTATTTTGTTTTCATTTGTGGAGAGGATTGAAGGTGGGGTCAGACATGTTTTGGGTTTATTATAACTGAAAAGAACTAACTTGGTTTTGTTTGGATTTAGTATGAGCTGATGGGTAGCGAGGTAGTTGTCCTGGAAGGATTTTTGCATTTTTATTTGTATATTCTGTGGTGTGGAAGGTGAGCAGATTAGTGTTGAGTCATTGGCGTACTGGACTATGGAGGCTAGTTGGGTTGCAGAGCTGAGGTCATTGGTAAAAGTTGTAGAGAGGAGGGGACCAATCCTTGGGGGATGGAGGGGGACAGGGTGTTCTCCCACTTGGTGGCTTGCTGATGGTTAGAGAGATAACTATGGAACCAGGACAGGGCTGATGTGCTGAGGACATGGGTTCATAGTTTGTTAAGTAGGATTTGGCAGGAGACAGTGTCAAAGGCTTTTGACATGTCAAGAAATATAGAGGAAACCATTTGACCATCATTAATGAGACCTTGTATTGTGTTTGTGAAAGACAGTAGCAGTGCTGATACTATGTTTCGGCCTAAAGCCGTATTGAGTGGGGGAGAGGAGGTTGTGATTAAGGAGGTGGGTTAGGGGATGGGAGTGAATGCATTTGTCTAAGATCTTGGCTAATGGGGAGAAGATGGCTATGGGACGATAATTGGTAAGATCTTTAGAGGGGCCTCCTTTGGTACTTACAAGTTGCATAAATAAGTGCTTACAGCTGCATAAATAAGTACTTACTGCTCTAGTTACCAAACTGTTTATTTCACTCTTCTGTATCCTGTCTTTGAAAAAAGTTCATAGATGTGACAATGTGATAAATTCATATGGTTTGCAAATATGTTGCTAGAATGAAGTTCGCAAAACAATTAATATCTTTATGATTTAGTAATGAATAGCTAGAAAATACTTAATTTGTGACAGAATAAATCTATGAAATTAAATATTGTTATGGCAGTTGCTTAGGGAATTTGGAGATGTCAAAACTCATTGGTGAAGTTGTTTTATTTTTCTCCATCTCCCCACCCATGAGACAGGATTAATTTGATAAAGACCAGAACTCTTTAAATATATTAATATGCCTTGCATTTTCTGCCCTGTACATTATGGTAACACTATTTTATAAAGATTAACACTGTGCTCTTAGAAACTATGATCCCCATCTTCTTATTCCATGGCTGTTGCCAAAAGAACATTCAACACATTTCACCAAAGGTGTGGAACAAAGTTTCAGAGGACATCTGGTCAAATACCTCCTTCACACCGATTTCAGGAAAACTCTAAAACGCGCACCAAAGACTCCTTTCAAGGTCAGTGCTTTGACAACCATGGGTAATGCAAAACACACAGATCCATATTGTGATTCATCCACACATTCTTCTCTGAAATGATCATACCACACACACATACTTCAACTCTGTTTTCTTACTTCTCTTCCTCTGACTCACTCCTACATACATCTCGCATATTATATCTATTACTGTCTTATCTGCATCAACTGTCATTTCCTCACCCTTCACTCTTACCACTTTCTCCTACAGATAAGCATTCACAGAGGTTATTTGGGGAGCTAAGGGTGAATAATTGATTACAAATATGGTAGAGTGACTGGAGAACATGGGGTATGAGGAAAAATAAACACTGCTGAGAAGAGAGAAGGAAAGGGTCTGATTTGCAACAGATGCCCTACATCATGTATTGCAGACTGGTGGCATAGAATTACAAGGAAGAACAAGAAGGAAGATAATGCTTATGTGAGAGCTCAGACATTTAACAATAACGTTATGAAGTATTTCTTCATGTAAAAGGTGGTAGGACCACAGAATACATTCTTGGAGAGGGTACTAGAGTTGTAGCTTTACTACATGGTTTGCTAGCTTCTGGAACCAGCTGCACATAACTAGCAGTAATCCTTAGGTGGGCCAGATGAACACTTTTTTTTTTCTTCTTATGGCATTTATATATATTTCTCGGATAACTTCATTCATAACTTACTGATAACCATATGAAATTCAATATTTTATTATTCCAAAGTGATCTCGATACCTTGAAGGTATTCAGCTGAGACACTAGTATATAAGATTTCAAGTTTGGAATAATAAAGTAATACGTTTTATCGGGCTTAGTGCTTATGTCAGTATTGATAACCTGAATGAAGGTGATTGTGTGGGAAGGCACTACCCTGATACCTTGCTCTACAGAGTGTTTTAATCTTACAATTAAATCTTTTTAGTCTAAATATTTTTTGGAGGTTATGATGTTCATGACTTAACAGCTAATAACTTAAATAGCTGGCAGCAACTATTGCAGTTTCACCGACAAAGTTGTATCTTTGGAAGTGCAGGTTACATTTTATGGTAGGAGCTATATCGCCCTTCCATTTTATTTATTTTAGATATTGACATTTGATTACCGGAAAAGTCTGACTGGCCCATTTTCAGAGGAGCCCTGTGGAGAAAGTCTCAAAAGTATTACAAAATCATTTTATATTATGGAGCATTGCTATATTTTACAGTACATGACAGTGTAATGAGGTGCAACAACCACTATAATGGCAATTACAAGAATAATTACATGCATAGTTTACATGTCTGTTCTGCTTCTATGTGTTTGTTTATAGGAAGTGAAATAAACTGGAGGGCTGAGTTTCCATCCAGGGAAGCATCAGGTAAGCAGTGTCTCCTTTAAATGGAAATACAGTGGCCATTCAATCCTTATGTCTTAGAGTTATGTAATGAGGCTGTATAATGAAATTTGGTTTGAGTGTATAATATCTAGAGGCTGCCATGTTTTCAGAAAGTCATTCTTTACTTGGTGGGCAGACGTGGTTTTACTTGTCAGTAAATACTGCTGTGCAGTGCTTAGCTGCTCTAGGAAAGATTTAGGCTTCCAATACTTCAGAACATCTATCACTCATCTCCTCCTTGTTATGTTTAGCATCAAGTACCCCCCTGACAGGCTCACCTGTATGGACTAAATATCCATGTTTCTTGGTATGTGTATGTTTATTGTATGAAATTATCCTGGCAGTGACTAAGTTGCTTGAGGTGGTTAGGCAGCTGAAACACAACCACACTAATAGTACAGCTGTACTGACTGTATATTCGAGTTGTGCACTGTATGTGTATTTTAATGCATAAGGTTTACCCTTGAAGTGTTATGCACTCTGTACCTCCGGTGTATACAAAACACTTTAATGTATACACACTGGAGTACTTGTGTAACATAGCAGTTATGTAACACAGTACTCGTCTAACACATTACGCTAAAGTAAACAGAAAACAGACAAAATGCACAGAACAAGAGAGAGAGAGAGCTGCTGTCTGTTTTTCGGGGCACTGAACTTGATTATCTGACATCGGCTCCTGTCAACCATCACTTCCAAACTGTTTAACAGGTCTAGCTTCCATGTAGTCCCAAAACACTTAAATCAGTATTATTATAAAGTAAATAAAGTGCTCCAGTGTGTAATGGAATTGGGCATTTATGTAACAGCATTATCTGCAAAATTATTTTATTTTTTATCATGTTAAAAGTCTGGATTTGTCTATAAGAGATATATTACTGTGGAATTATGGAAGTGTGTTGATAACTGTATTTTTTATAACAACAAATGTTTGTGTTTGGATTTGCCAATGAATAAAGATTATATAATGATAAAATATTTGATTTCATTAACCAGCCCTCCGGTAATCAGTTATTGGAGGGCTCTTAGGTAGACCACCTGTTACAGGTTTTACAGATGTCCCAATAAATGTAATGTGTGGTTAAGTGACTGACTCAAAGCCACACATTATATATTGCATGTTTGACAGTGTGTGGATGAAACCCAACTTTATAGCATGTACTTTGTTCACACCATGTGATTTATAATGAGTTGAACAATACGCTGAGTTATTGTTAGACTGGTGGTGCAGTATAATGGAATTTAGCAATATCCCAAAGACAGTTACATATCGGTTTGTCATCAGCAGACATGTTGTGAAAGTATGGGCTACATTCTGTATTCCACACACTATATGCAATCCATCTAACTGGCCTATTTCTTTCCTTGCTGGATACAAGATAAGACAGTAAAACTATCTCAGCCTACTCTCCCAGTTAACTCCCTTGTGCTTCTCTTACTTGCTTGAATTCATTCACCAGTTTAGAATAAGTGACCTCAAGAAAAGTATTCCACGACCCCCTCAAATTCTTGAGAAAAGTGCCTTACTTTGTTGCATGAGTGATCTACCTCTGTTTTAAATTTGTTCTCATACAACTTTTTTTTAATATCCTCCATTTAAGCTTTGGTTATGCTTGGTCTATTTGTAAACCTCTAAGGAGTTTTTGTCTCACTTCTGTGCAGTTAGTGGAAATAAACCAAAGTGACAGTAGTTTATCTTACTGCCACAATGAATGTTAAAAGCTTCCATTAGCTCTGTAGTGACACAGCCTGCCATACATGAGGCTTGAACCCGTGTTCCTTTTATTGTTTTGGTTTACATGTAAAGAAGACTTCCAAGTGAACTTTCTTATCATAGATTTTTTTTTCTGTTTTGTGACTTACTATTTCGGTATGGAATGACCTATGAAACCATCACACTTCCTTTGAAACACATGACCTTTAAATAAAGCTTACATTGTCATATGTTGAGTCAAACACTTAAAAACCCACTTCTTTGTTACAGCATTCAGTTACCAGTGCAGTAAAGTGTATCTGATATATGAACATGTAGAATATCTTCCTTTGAATAAAGTAAAAATGAAATTCTAACAGAATATTTAAAAGCTGACAATTTACTGTCAAAGACCTGAAGGAGTTAAAGCTTTTTTAGCCTCTATGTTCTGTACAGATCACAGGTGGGAACCGTTTGTGGTGGTTTCAATCTGAGTGCTTTTTGTTGCAAAGTCAACAGAGTGGGGCCTTTTAGACCATGTGTTCCAAACCATCCTGTACAGGCAGCCATTGCCTTCTGATCTCTAATTTAAAACATCTGTGAAGAACCATATAAAATCCTGCCATAATTGTCTGCTAACAAAAACTGCTGCTTTGAGTTTTTTTTTTATTTAACACATGATGAATGGACCTTGATATAGTGTCAGGAAGATAACTCAGAAATGTTCCCCAAACCTCAGGTAAGAAATAATAAAAAATGTGCAAGAAGTGTGCTGTGTGGTTTTCAGACAGACTGCTGTTTTGTACCTAGACCTGTATTAATGATGACAAGAGATTGGATGGCTTGTCAGACTTCACTAATGGGAGGAATGGAATTCGTCATAAAGAAGCATGGCTGTTACTGTGCTGTAAATTAAAGTAATGCAGCAGTAATCATTACAAATAGCTCTTTGCTGAGTTATGTATAACTCTTCTACAGATGCTTCATGGAGATTTCAAGAATCTTTCAGTTTCCTATCATATGAAGTTCACATAATGACCTCCTAGTAAATGAAGATAAAATGACATAGAACTTCTGCTTATATAGTACGCAAACTGTGCGAGTAGACTAGCTCATGGAACCTCAATATCTTGGTATTTTCTGGAACATGGATTACTGAAATATTATACAATTAAACTTAATATTAAGAAAGATGCAAGCTGATTAGACAAACCGATTAGCATGCCCATTGTAAATCGAGCATTCCCTATAGAACTTCAGCAGCTAGACCAATTGTATTGCAAGAAACCTAGAAAAAAGAGAGAGAAAGACAGAAAACCCGTAAAACTCTAAAAGGCAGAGGAGACAAGTATGGCTCTTGCTTCTTAAAAATGTCTCTATTGTGTATTCAAAAAGAGATACTACTAAGAGGCAAGTGCTCTTTCCATCTTCTATCTTGGGCATCACTGATGTACCATGCAAGTGTATCAGTGTACCTGCAATACCTGTGTCTAGTACATAAAAACTCACCAGTAAAGGCAGCAGATTACTAAACTGCAATCTTACCATCATGTATTTTAAGAAAGGTAAGGAATTTATTTCTTAAATACTGTCATTCTAAAATAGCAATGATCTAGTCCTGCTGGAGGGGGTATCCCTGAATGCAGACATGGTTGGCTTTGTTCAATCACTGGGGCTAGATCCTCATGAGCAAACCATACCAGCCTTGAATAAATCCTCTGATACCCCCACTCAGTATAGATTATTGCTAAAAAGGTTTGATGAACAAGCTGAAGGGCATTTAGAAGCTTGGTGCCCCAGATTCCTTGGTGGAACTACCAGGTGTCCATATAGCCACTAGTTCCTTCTTACAATTGTGGACTAATGTGCTTAAGTGAGGTTAATCATTCCGTATATCTGTGAGTCTTTTTGGAGATAAAGCTACCTCAGTGATGATGATTGTATGGCTCATATTAATTTTTAATGAGACCAAGTGTCCTCTTGTGTTCAAGGCACTCAAGGTATTATAAACAAAGAGTTTTAAATAGTAAGGGATTCTTTAATGCTTTTTTTGTCAGGTACAGTTCTCCTCTAACAAGGCAGTAAGATGGGAGAGAGTTGCTGTGGTCTTTGGCTATAAGACATGCCCTGAAGCCCTTTAATTCTGCTTGTGAGGATTTGTACTGTGTCCAAATACACCACATTGTACTTGAGTTAGCAGAAGAGGGTGCACTATTCTTTAACTGGTCTGATTTACCAATAACACAAAATGCGTTTGAATTAAAACATTAAAAAGTAAAAACTGCTGAACCAGATGTTTAAACATATCTTTAATCTACAGTTTGAGCGCTTTCTTTCCTCTTAGTAGCATAACTTCATCAGAAGCATTCGTCTGATAAAAACTGTATACAGGAGTGACCCTATGAAACATCAGCTGGGCAGCTCCACAAACTTCACAGATGGTGGTGGCCATATGACTCTTAAATGAAAGGCCATAATGTACAAAATGTCTAAAGAATTTTACTATTATGTCAATTTTTATTTGAGGCAGTTGCCGGATGCCAGAGTACTGCATTTTTTTAACAGTGAAGTCTAGGTCACTTTAGAGCACCATTTGTGTATAATGATAAGTGCAATTTGAATGAGGGTACTGGAAGTGGGGTCAGGAACAACGCTCCCAAGATTGTAGTCATCTATGTATATGTTGAGCCACATGCTGAGTGGTTTGATGTCTGAAAGAAAGATACTAAAAAGGAGAAGTCTCAGAAGAGAGCTTTGAGGGACTCCACTGGTCACAGGAAATGGTGAGGAGAGGGCCATTTAATCAATCATGGGCCAAAGTTATTATGGCTCCCTGTTCATTTATATCCTTGAGTTTGAGCATGATTGTGTCATGGGCTACAATGATGGATCTTTCAGCCAGGTCAAAGTGGGCTTCATGAGCAGATAAATCTTCATCCGTTATGGTGGTCATACTATCAAATAACTTCAGGGCCCACCAAAACCATAGAGAAGAAGATTCCTAAGTCTTCCTAAATAAGTTCCATGATGACAGTACTTGTACAATGTATTTGTGATGCTAACCATTAAATAATCATTGGGATCTCTGTAAGAACATGTAGATGACAAAACTACACAAAAGGAAGGTTTTGTGTTAATGAACATTCCTAGTTTATGTACACGTTGTAAAAGTTAGAACTAGATGTACTAGCTGATTACTTTGTATAGACTAAGTGCATAGTGATACTTACCACACTAATGTGTACGACCTGTTGAGTTGATACAACTCAAACACAAATGTGTTACACCTATTACATGTACATTTTTATGCAGTGTATGTCCTAAGTTAGATTATCCATTGCAGTTCTCAAAGTGTATCATTACTATTGCAGTAAGTTAAGTTTATTTATTTGCCAGTTTTACAGACTATTGTTCATTGTACTTTAATATTGTGCTTTTGTGCCCAAAAAGGGTTACTAGATCAGATCACTTAGTTATCAAACTGTAAAATAAAATTAAAAATAAAATATGCTTTAGTTTGTTTATAAAGTTGCAGTGAAGACTGTAACCATATTCTGTTGTGCAACAATTCACATCTAATATATCATGAACTGGTCCTGTTTCTTTAAGCTTACTACCAGATTACTCAAAACTGCTTCTCCTCATACCTGTCACTTCGATGAGGAAAGGAGAAGTTCACAATGGTGTGCATATAACAATCCAGGGATACCTACACGAAAAATGTGACCTAATATGATTGGATAATTACACCCAATCAAATATCCATCGATTGTCATAGAGAAGCTCTTCTTGAAGCTACATATGCACTCCCACCTCTTTATTATACTAAATCCTTTGTGTATCATATCAAACTAATGGTGTTGTCAGAGTTGTACCCTGGCCTCATTATTGCCCTCCTTGGCCTCCTTTCTCACAAGCGCCTTTCTACCGCTCATTGTGGGTACTTTTCCAGTTTGCTAGAACAAATACTTCCTTGCCAGCCCATGTTAGCCAGCTGAATCTCCCTTTCTCCATTTCTCTCAGTTTTTGAGCCATGCTCGTATGTAAACAGGCATACCTCGTTGCTGTGTTTATTTAGCAAGACTTGACTTTTAGTAAACCTTCCCTTTCTCCCCGTGTAAATGAACTTCTTACTATACTTGTGAGTGTTCTTCAGGACTCTGTGACACACCTGTGAGCATATGTTAAGCAAAGGGTACAAAACCAAGGGAAGAACTAAAACTCCATACTTCAATACAGCAAATGTATTAATCTTATCTGTCTAATAACTCACAAATCTTCACAAGCAATTATCTGCAGTTCTTACCTCTAGTCTTCTTATTAAATATGTATACATTTAATCCTTAATTAACTGCCTCCCACAAACAAAGTAGCTCCAACCCATGCTCCCCTCCCCAACCCGTTTCATAGCCTAATAACTGCAGTTTTCTGGTGTGAAATTTAAGTTCTGATTCAAAACCAGATCTCTGAAAAATGCTCATAACCCTGGTAGCATCCTTATAATGTTTGCCGATAACAGCATGCAGTCATCCACAGATGGAAGTGACTCCCTCCTACCCATTCAGATAATTTCCTGTCCTTTGGGCCAGCTTCTCCATCAGCACAACAAACACAGGCAGGGCTAGTGAGAACCCATAACTCATAGCTCTTTCTAGCTTCACAGGATGACATCAGCCGCCTCACCCAAGGATCCCTACAGAGTGTCTCCACGCCCACCCTGAAAGTCCTTACTCAACCACCTGTTTGACTGTACTGAAGAGAAAATCCAACTCGACTGTGTGGTGAGCTTTCTGAATGTCAATTAATACTACTCCTGCCCCCTCCTCTCCTTCTGCCCATTCAATGAAATTCAGTGGCAGATTCAAATGATACATCAACAACCAAAAAAGTCTTAACTATGCTACATTAACCATCTGGCCTTTAGGACCCTTGCAAGTAGCTTTGTGCTAGCATTTCTAAAATTTTTAGGGGCTTTTGGGTCATCCTTTCCTTTTGGTACCCCTACCGTCTCTTCCTACAGGACAAGTGGCACCCCTCTGCATATAAAAAGTTCATTAAATATCACTGTTAATGTTTCACTAAACTCTGCCTCCATCTGTCTGAATGGAAGTCCACCTGGCCCCCTTACAAGTGTAATGGCTGCTGCTGTCTCTCCATTTCTATCTTTCTAAACGTATCCTTTTGTACCTTCCTGTTTTTTAACACCCTTATTGAATTATCACTTGTGACACAGGCAAATTTACATTTATACAAAAGTAATCAAATTGTATTAACAAATTAACAGTTAACAAACGTTATACTTCACACATATTGCTATATATTATATAACCTAAACAACATTACATAAATTCAATTCCTGACCCCTTCTTTTAAAACAAGAAACATCTTTATTAAATCATCACTTATGAAATAGGCAATCATACATTTATATAAATGAAAACAAACCACACCGACAGGATCCTAGTTGCAAGCATTTTACATCACAAACCATACTGACACACTCCCAGTTGCAAACATTATACATCACTTACAATCTACCCAATCATTTTCAGTCAAACATCATATAGCTCATTTGAGTCCTGCCTTATTTTAAACCTCATTCCTCCCCTGTATGTATTTTACCTTCCTGTTTAATCTATGCTTCTCCACCGGTTACATTCCTGAAGCCTGGAAGACAGCCACTGTAATGCCATTACACAAAGGTAGCTCAACCACGGACCCTGATAACTAACACCCATTAGTCTCCCTAGCCTCATATGTGAAGCTATCCCAGATATCCCAGTACTATCTCAGATTGCATTAATCTGGACATTGAAAATCTATTAACCTTGGACCCTCATTAATTCAGCTTTGTCAGAAAAAGATCCTCTTCTTTAACCTTGTAAACGTATTTGAAAAAAGTCACCAAGGCAGTGGATAATGGTTATGCACTACATACAGCATATGTGGAGCTGGCTGTGGTCTTGGACACTATTCCCAATGCAGACAATATTGATAGACTTGTAAGTCTGAATATACATTCTTATCTTGCACAGTTGATAGCTAACTGGTTCTCTTGCAATGCCCAAGTGGGTAAGAGCTGCAGGTACCACCTCTGAAAGCAGAAACATTAGCAATAATGTACCCTGGGGCTGATTATTGTCATCATTTGTGATGACAGTTTGACATCTGTTTCACACACCTTCAGGGTAACACTGTTGATCTACAGTTATCTAACTTTATAGATGACTGTAAATTGTGTTTTTGTTAAATTTTCCACTGATTCACAATTGGTTCACAACAGGTTAGACCACATTAAGGACAACTGTCTCAAATTAAATGTGAAAAAAATGAATTACAGCTCATTTTGTTAAATTAAATGTTTCTACATCATACACACCTGCAAGCAGAAACTGCACTAAGTCAGCTGTGTGTTCTTGCTGAGAATTCCTTATTGTTTGACTATCTTGCCTCCGCAGTAGTTCCAAAAACCTTGTATTTGGCTTATCTAATTTCCACAGGCATTTTTCTGGATACAAAGAAGACTTCATTCCCATTTACTCATATCCTACCACACCCATTTTTGAATATAATTCCCTTTTGGCATATATTTGAGTATAAATAACACTCAACATTACAGAGCTTAGAAATTTCTAACTTAAAAGATTAGTGGCCTTAAGGCCCCTACTCATCGTGACAGACTGGCAGTGCTCTTTTTGTACTTATTTGTGTCAAACCTTTGAAGATCTGAAAAATCCAACCCTCCTTGACCTCCTATTTCTTCTCAGAACAAATAGTTCCTTAAATATGTAGTTAAACAATCTTCTTCAACAGATAAATGAGGCATGGTGGTTCATAGTTTAGTACTAAGCTAACTGCCCTTGTGAGCCATTTTAAGCCTAGCCAATTATCCCTTGTGAGACTCAAACCCTGCATCTTGTGTTTGTAAGGCAAACACCTTAGCCATTAAGCCACCCTCCCAACCTTGGTATGTCAGATCCATGTCTCGGTATATCCACCACTAATATAACAAACATTACATGCCAATGAGAGAAGCACCCTTGTTGTCCAATGTAAACCTAGATAACTGGATGGGTTACATCAACTTCTTCCCAGGTCTATGTTGAGGATGGAAAGAACTCATGGATATGTGTTATTGTCTAATCTTGTAATGGTCTATAGAAGGCTTACCTAGTATTTAACTCTATATTAATAATTTTACATCACTTCACCCTCTGTCCTCTTCCCTACTTACATTCTCCCATAGAGCCTAACTTTCTGTTGTACTCTTATCTTACTTCCTGCTTTACTGTAATTTCCATAACTTTTTCTTTGGTCTTATTCTTCTTTTCTCTGTTTCCAGCCACATAATCTTATGTAAATCACTCCATTTCCTTAGGTTCCCAGTCTACATTTTGCCCTGGGTTTTACATATTCCCCATTTCAATGTAACCATGCATGGTCTAAACCATACCTGCAAAGAATATCTGCCATGTTCTCCCATTCCCACCCACCCCCATTACAATTACCTTTATACCTAACTATCCCTCCCTTCCTGTCCTACTAGCCACTACAATTCCACTTCCTGCCTATTGCCACAACCACCTTACTAATCTATCAGTCTTGTCAACACCACTTCCTCTATACCACTGTCTCTACCTACTCTATCTGACCATATTTTATTCCAACATGTATTATTTTCTAATATCTTCTACACTACTCCTTATTCTCTCTATCTCCACCTCTTACCACTCCAGTCTCTCTGACCCACTCCTATGTTCACCAACTTCTCACTCATACAACATATATCCAACTACTTCATCTTTTACTATCTCCCCTAATCTCTTTACTACCTCTACCTCAAGTCTATATAAACTATCCATAATACATGTTTTTAAACCTTCCCACAAAGCTAAATCAAAACTATACAAACTCCATCTAGCATCTACTACACACTCTCTCCTCACTAAAAACCTACTTTGTTCTGGAGATATCCATCCCAACCCTGGCCCCTCTTCTCTCCCCAAAACTATCTCTACACTGCCCCCATTTTTCTCCTCTAACAGTCACCAACCTCAGTCACAACAATCATATCCATCCAAATACTTAACTATTTACTCATTGAATATTCAGAGTCTAGCAAATAGTCACTGAGCTGCACTCATGGATAGCTCTCAATACCCCTCACATCCTCTCCCTGTCTGAAACCTGGCTCAAGCCACAAATCTCAAATAGTGAAATACTCTCACCAGGTTATAATATCGTCTGATCTGATAGACCTGTAAAAAAAGGTGGTGGCTTGGCCATCCTCTACTCAAACAACCGTAACCTCTCACCATACCCTTCCCCAATTCTTGACTTCCTCCCAGCTGAAATCATCATCCTTAACTGCCATTTGAATCCCCACAAAAAACTTGCAATTGCCTCTATCTACCTTCCTCCTGGTAACAATCTGCCCATTCTTGAAAACATCCTATCCTGGTTCTCCCACAACATACCATATGAGACACTTATCCTTGGTGATGTCAACATTGATTGGTCCAAACTCACAACTGACTCCCCCCAACTCAGTATCCACCTACATGGCTTCCAACAACTTATAACATCTCCCACTCTCTTCCATAAAAATTCTACTTCCAGCTCCATCATAGACTGGATCCTTACCAATTCCCCCCACTAATACCACAATCCCACCACCTTACCTGACTCCCTCAGTGATCATCTGCCTACCACCATCTTAAGATACTACTCCCATATTCCTAAACCCCACCTTATCAAAGACTGTTGAAAACTATCGACTTTCAATTCATATAAATTTAACTCCATTCTCCACAACATAGATTGGTCCATCCTAAAACACCTCCCCCTAAACGATGCTGTAAGCACTTTCAATAGCATCTTCATGAATACTCTAAACTCCTTAGCTCCCTCTAGGAAGATCAGAGTAAAATAAAACCATGCTCCCTGGCTCTCCAAAGAGACTAGGTCCCTTATGAAACAAAGAGATCATGCTTGGACAACCTGGACTAAAACTAAACAACCACCTTTTCTTCAAAAATACAGGCAACTGAGGAACCTTGCAAAAAAACATACAACTAATGACAAAAAGTTATACTATAGCTTTGCTCAGCTTAAGAACAAATCCAATTGTCGAATATTTTGGTCAACTCTCAACAACATCCTCTATCCTGGAAAGCCCTCTAATCCCACCTCATACCCTAACTCTCTCTCTCAGGAAACAGCTGCCCTCCTGAATAAACAGTTTATCTCTTCCATCCAAAATCTGGTAACCTCTAAGCCAAACTCTACTTCAACACCCACCCCTCCAAATCCCACTAACATACCTTTGTTTTCTTTTGAGCCAGTTCCCATTACTTACATCAAATCTCTACTACTCAAGCTAAAATCTTGCTCTCCTTCCAGTGACAATCTATCTCCTACATTCCTCAAACTTGCTGCTGACTCAATTGCCTATCCTATATCTATACTAATTAATCGATCTATTCTGGAATCAACTGTCCTCACCCTTTGGAAATCTTTCTTCACTATCCCTCTTCATAAAGGTGGAAACTTCACTGACCCCTTAAACTACTGACCCATTGCCATTCTGCCCCCCTCTCCAAGATATTAGAAAAAATGTATTCACTCACAGCTTCTCAGTCACCTCCTCACACACCACTTACTTACCCCTACCCAACATGGATTTCGTCCTCACCACAGCACCACCACTGCCCTCCTCTCCTTCACTCATATCATTGCAGAGGCCCTAGACAACAATAAACTCATTTTCTGTCACTTCCTAGATCTCTCCAAAGCCTTCAATAATCTCTCTCATCCTCTACTACTATCCAAACTCGCAACTCTCCACCTATCCCCCTCTACACTTACCTGGTTTAATAGTTACCTATTTGGCAGAGAACAATCTGTCAAATGGCTCTCATCCTCCTCACCTTTCCTTCCCATCTCCACTGGTGTTCCCCAAGGCTCCATCTTGTTTTTGTTTAACGCCCTTTTGTTTAACATCTTCACCAATTATCTTTACACCTCATGCAAAGAATCCTCCCTTATTCAGTATGCCGACGACTCCACACTTATATCCATCTCAAATAACATTCCTGAACTACACTCCCTGACCCAACAGGCCTTACTATCCACTGAACAATGGCTCTCTCACAACCTATTGATCCTAAATCCCAAAAAGACCAAATTCCTACTTTTCCTTCCCTGTTCTCTTTCTCATCACAAAACCTCCTTTTTATTACATCTTCTAACAATACAACTATCCAACCTGACATCCACACAAATATCCTAGGGGTCATTATCGATGACGAACTAAAGTTCAACCCTACACATACTCCAATGTATAAAAAAAAAACAAATCAGAAACTAGGTCTGCTATATCAGAACAAAAAATTCCTAACCCCTGAATCTAGACTTACCCTGGGCCAGGCACTCCTCCTCCACTCCCTCTTATACACCACCCCAATTCTTACCAATATCCAGGCCTCCACTCTAAACAAATTCCAACAGACTTATCATAAAATAGCCAAATTCATTACTAACTCCCCATACAACTCACACCACTGCATTTCTTTAAACTCTCTTCAATGGCTTGAACTTCCCCAATTTCTGCTATCTTATCAGTTTCATATGCTACACTCTATTTTTTATAAACCCTCCTCCTGTCCATCACTATCTTCCTTAGTCTCCATCTACATCCCATCCCAGACCCTCCATACTTCTAACCAACAATTACTTGATATCTACCACCCAAAAAGGTCAGTAGGCAAACTACTCTACAAACACTCCTTTGCCCATGGTTGGAATAACTTCCCCTTGATTTATGTTCAATCTCCCACACCTCACACTTTAAAAATGAACTAAAAGCTTATTTTCTCAATTCCAGAACCTGCCCTTGCCATGACCCTACCTAGTCTTCCTTCCCTTTATGTACCTTCAGAAGGACCATACTTAGTACCTCATTACACCTCTCTCTCCAATGTGTCTACTATGCATTTGCATAATTTTATACAAGCAAAAAAAAAATTATTGTTGACCTACTGAACTATATCAATGTAAAATTGTTACTTAGCTTCTTTTTAATGCAACTTTAACTTTATGCATGTAACCCAACATATGTGAATCTTTTTGCTATAACTGCTATTATATCAATATTGTTTAAAATTGTACTTGTTTAAAATGTACTACTGAAGCTTTTCTCCTTGGGTGTCCACTGAAAATGAGCCACAAGCTCAGTTGTACAAACCCGGTTAACAAATGTCAATAAATAAATAAATAAATATATTTCCCTTAGTGTATCCAAATCCATTAATAATTTATCTCACTACTCAGACTGTAATTATCTTTCAAACATGTAAGCTTTTGCCTTTCCCCAGGTTTCACTTCCATGCATCTGCCAAACATAACTGCTCCATGTTTGTTCATTTTCCTTTTGAAACTTCAAACGAAATTTTACCCTATCGTGTAGAGAGTCAAGTTTTGATTCCAAGAATCTTTTGAAATCACTGCCTAATTTGTTTATTTCCACCCTCCCAAAACATTCAGTGGAACTTCTCAAAGAACTCCTTAACCATTTTCACCCCATCATGAATGGATACATAGTATGACAATAAGGCTAGACTTTTACCTGCCCTCTGATACCAGATTATTACTTGAGTGCCTGCTGCCTAGCCAAGCCTACTGTGTATTGACAGCCACCTCTATCACCTGAAAAACAAACATTCTTCTCTCAGTTATTCACTTTTCTCATTTCCAGCTCTGTTTCCTCTATCATAACTGTACGTTAACCTTTTTCACAAATTTAATTTCTCATAATTGGATTGTGTGGTTCCCTTTCATTTCATATAGCAAGACACACCCTTTCCTCAAATTCACCCTTCGCCCATGCCCTCTATCTCCCCTGTTTACATTCGTCCTGTACTTTCTTGCCACTGTCATAGATTCAGACCTAAATGACTTGTTTAAAGCCAGCCAGACCACCAATACTCTCTTCTTGGCAGGAAGCCCCTGCCAACAACCAGTCTATGCAGAGCATATTTAAATAATCAGTTTTACTATCAGAAGGTTATACATCAACTATTCTTAGTGGCTCCATAATTTACCTCAAATTATCTCATAAAATCTCACAACTCTTCCTCCAACATCTAAATACCACATATCCCAGAAATACAATAGTATTATCAATATAAGCAAAATATATCTCCATTCATCCTGCAGGAGTAACCATCCTTATTCCCTTTAAGGGAGTGTTCCTACCATTATCATTCCCAGACTGACAATCAAAAAAGAGACACTATATTTGTGTGCAATACCATCACTTTACTGCAGTGCTGAAATGTGGTCATTCAAACATTGTGCCCTTTAAAGTTAATTCCACAAACTATAAACAAACAAAATTAGCACCCCT